>NC_088340.1:28427500-28562500 GCF_036884655.1 Musa acuminata AAA Group
ATTACTTTCTAGTGCTCCAAGCCTAGATCCGCTTGATACCTACTAGTGACACTTAGAGCATGCATTATATCAAGCCTGGTACATAGCATGGTATATATAATAGACCCTATTGCTAATGTATAGGGTATCCTATCCATGTTCACCATTTCTTCAGGAGTCTTTGGGGACATACTCTTAGAAAGCGATATCCCATGTCTCATCGGTATGAGACCTCTCTTGAAATTTTTTATGTCAAACCTTTGACAATAGTTTCTATGTACCTAGATTGGGACAAGCCGAGCATCCTCTTGGATCTATCTCCATAGATCCAAATCCCCAAGATATAGGATGCTTCCCCTAAGTTCATCATAGAGAAGTGTCTAGATAACCAAGCATTTACTGTGAATAACATTCCTACGCCATTCCCAATGATCAAGATGTCATCCACAAATAATACCAAAAAGGTGATAGCGCTCCCACTTACCTTTCTGTACACAAAAGGCTCATCTTTGTTCTTAACGAAGTCATAAGATCTAATTGTCTCATCAATCTTATGTTCCAACTTCGGAAAGCTTGCTTTAGTCCATAAATGTTTCTAAGCAATCTACACACCTTATCTGGGTAGTCCTTGGACACGAATCCCTCAGGTTGTATTATATACACCTCCTCCTCGAGGTTCCCATTGAGGAATACGATTTTCATATCTATATGCCAGATCTCATAATCATAGTGTGTTGCAATAGCCAATAGAATTCGGATGGATTTTAGCATTGCTACGGGTAAAAAGGTTTCGTCATAGTCAACACCTTGCCTTTGACGATACCCCTTAGCCACTAGCCTTGCTTTATAGGTCTTTACCTTTCTATCTACTCCGATCTTTTTCTTAAAGATCCACTTGCAATTGATGGGTACAATACCGTCGGGTGTATCAACTGTTGGGAAATCATGGGGGGGGCGACATCATATGCGCAGCGGAAGAACAAGAAAACAAAAATCCCCGATTCCCAAAAAGATGTTCATCGTCGTGCGAAGATTGGTGCGCAAAATCCGCAAAAACACAAAACTGCGTATAGAGATTGTGTTACCTAGGGAGATCGTATATCCCTGTTTCCTTGCAGATCCTTAGGAGAGGGTGAAGGAGGTCAAGCGTCCTCCTCTCTAGCGGTGATCCACACAGCAGGGTTGCGACGACGCTCCTCAAAACTCCAGGCCTACTCTGAGATGGAGAGGGAGAGGAGAATAGGAAGGGCAAGCAAAGACTCTAGCCTATGAGGCTGTGAATCCCTCCTATTTATAGAGATCCCGTGTCAAAACCCTAATGGGTCCTTTCCCTAGTGGGTATTGGATCTGCATCCAATAAGACAAGGGCTCCGTCGGATATCTCATATCCGAACCTCTACTCATCACAATGCCTACCATATGTGTGTGACCCTCTAGGCCCAATATCGAGCTGGCCGTGAGTCATACCTGTCAGAACTCTTTCTAACTAAGTGAATTATTATCTCTGTAATAATTCACTCGACTCATCGACTACGGAAGTACTAGGCCACTACGCCGTAGTCCCCAGACGATACAGGGGAATCCAATCCATTGGACCTGTCTGTCCTCAGTTACCATGTACATATAGTCCCTCATCCATCTAATATCCCAGAGACCGTATATCGAGCATGGTGCTGTCAGACCCATACAGTTTCTACTCGAGTCTCGCTCTAATCGGATTCTCCCGGAGAACTCTTTCTCTCTCAACCCGAATGACCCTGGCCAGGGATTTGTCTGAGCAAGAACACATGGGATATTCCTCTCATGATACCGAGAGTGGATGATCCTCTATCGACACTCAATAGCCCTCGTAAGGTCGACTACCACTCCCAATGACCAGCTGTACTAGATCTGGGAACAGCCAAACCTATAAGTCTGGTATCAAAGAGTGGAGCACTCATACAGGACATCCTTGGTGTCTCAAGTCTAAGAACCAGATACACCACTAGGACTACGAAATTGTTGTCTGACAATAAGGCATCATCAACCATCCAGCATTCCGTAAGCGGATCAATCAGTGAACTCATTCTCCAATGAGCACCTGTACTGTATCCCTAGTGTCCCTACACGAGCAGCTATGAGACCAGCTGCATCCATCATATGGACGGGTATACAGCACACCAGTCTATCCGGTTATCACGATGTCCCTCTCGAGTAACCTATGACCGGGATTATTTAGGATATGTGTTTAAAGGTGAATCGATCTCATTATCGTGATCTCATCACGATCCGATTCCCATTGCACAAATCCAAGGACATCACAATATATATGCATTTATGCAATAGTTATAAAGTGATATACGCCAAAATATAATAAGCAAAAAGATTCTGTATCAAGTCACACGTGCCATCACTCACGTGATTGGCTTGCTGGGCACTTATGACTAGCAATCTCCCACTTGACCTAAAGCCAATCACCTATGTGTCTGATCCCCATCAGACCCCTGTGACGCTCAAAGACAATCTGAGACAATGGCTTTGTTAGTGGATCTGCAATGTTATCTTCGGATGGAACTCTTTCCACTGCTACATCTCCTCGGGTCACGATCTCTCTGATAAGGTGGAACCTCCTCAGAACATGCTTAGATTTCTGATGAGACCTAGGTTCCTTCGCTTGAGCAATTGCCCCGTTGTTGTCGCAATATAGGGAAATCGGCTCCTCACTATCCGGCACGACTCCCAAATCTGTGATGAACTTCTTCAACCAGACTCCCTCCTTTGCTGCATCTGATGCAGCAATGTACTCCGCCTCTGTGGTCGAGTCAGCAGTGGTATCTTGCTTGGAACTCTTCCAGCACACTGCTCCTCCATTCAAGGTGTACACATACCCTGAATTCGACTTGCTATCATCGACATCAGACTGAAAACTTGAGTCAGTGTAGCCTTCAACCTTAAGGCTATTACCTCCATATACTAGTAAAAGATCCTTAGTCCTTCTCAAGTACTTAAGGATACACTTTACTGCTTTCCAGTGCTCCAAGCCTGGATCCGCCTGATACCTGCTCGTGACACTCAGAGCATGCGCTATATCAGGCCTAGTACATAGCATGGCATACATGATAGACCCTATTGCTGAGGCATAAGGTATCATATCCATGTTCGCCCTTTCTTCTGGAGTCTTTGGGGACATACTCGTAGAAAGCGATATCCCATGTCTCATCGGTATGAGACCTCTTTTGGAATTTTCCATGCCAAACCTTTTGACAATAGTTTCTATGTACCTGGACTGGGACAAGCCAAGCATCCTTTTGGATCTATCTCTATAGATTCTAATCCCCAAGATATAAGATGCTTCTCCTAAGTCCTTCATGGAGAAGTGTCTAGATAACCAAGCCTTTATTGTGGATAGCATTCCTATGTCATTCCCAATGATGAGGATGTCATCCACATATGACACCAAAATGCTAATAGCGCTCCCACTTACCTTTCTGTATACACAAGGCTCATCTTCGTTCTTAACGAAGTCATAAGATCTGATTGCCTCATCAAATCTTATGTTCCAACTTCGGGAAGCTTGCTTTAGTCCATAAATGGATCTAAGCAACCTACATACCTTATCTGGGCAGTTCTTGGACACGAATCCCTCAGGTTGCATCATATACACCTCCTCCTCCAGGTTCCCGTTGAGGAATGCGGTTTTCACATCCATCTGCCAGATCTCATAATCATAGTGTGCTGCAATAGCCAATAGAATTCTGATGGATTTTAGCATTGCTACGGGTGAGAAAGTTTCGTCGTAGTCAACACCTTGCCTTTGACGATACCCCTTAGCCACTAGCCTTGCTTTATAGGTCTCTACCTTTCCATCTACTCTGATCTTTTTCTTAAAGATCCACTTGCAATCGATGGGTACAATACCTTCGGGTGCATCAACTAGGTTCCAAACCTTATTGGAGTACATAGAATCCATCTCAGAATTCATGGCTTCTTTCCACTTCCCGGAGTCTATACTCATAATAGCCTCCTCGTAGGTCTGAGGATCAATATCCTCTACATCCTCTGCTCTAATATGTCCCACATATCTCTCAGGAGGATGGGATACTCTATCAGACCTGCGTAAAGTTGAAACTTGTGTATTAGATACCTGAACAGACTCGGGCTGTAGAGTGGTGCTTGAGCTTGGTTCTCCAACCTCGCTCAATTCTATCATTCTCCCACTGTCTCCGTCAAGAATGTGTTCCTTCTCAAGGAACACTGCTCTCTTAGCTACAAAGACCTTTTGGTCCTCGAGATGATAGAAGTAATACCCACAAGTTTCCTTGGGGTATCCCACAAATTTACATCGCCCTGTCCTTGATTCTAACTTATCGGGGTTGTGTCTTTTAACATGGGCAGAGCAGCCCCAAATCTTAACTACTTTAAGATCATGCTTCTTCCCTTTCCATATCTCATATGGTGTAGACACCACCGACTTAGTTGGAACTCTGTTCAGAAGGTAAGCTGCGGTTTCTAGGGCATATCCCCAGAATGAGATGGGTAGGTCAGCGAAACTCATCATGGACCGTACCATATCTAATAATGTACGATTTCTCCTTTCATAGACACCATTGAGCTGAGGTGTATAAGGAGGTGTCCATTGGGATAATATCCCATGGTCCTTAAGGAAGTGAGTAAACTCTGTACTTAAGTACTCACCTCCTCGATCTGATCGAAGAGTTTTGATACTCTTTCCAGTCTAGTTCTCCACCTCATTCTTATACTCTCTGAATTTCTCAAAGGCCTCGGACTTGTACTTCATTAAGTACACATATCCATACCTTGAGAAATCATCAGTAAATGTAATGAAGTAGGAGTAACCTCCAATGGCATGAGTTGACATGGGTCCACATACATCACTATGTATGAGTTCCAACAACTCAGTGGCTCTCTCTCCAGTTCCACTAAATGGAGAGTTGGTCAATTTTCCACGAATGCAAGGTTCACAAGTTGCATATGACACGTAGTCGAATGGATCTAGATATCCATCATTTATCAACTTTTGAATCCTTCTTTCATGGATGTGACCTAGCCTACAATGCCATAGGTATGCACTGTTCAACTCATCTTGTTTCCTTTTGGACACATTACTATTCATGATATGTGGAGTGGTGTCTAACATAAATAAACCATTATGCAATGTTCCTTTCGTGATGATCTTATCATCTAATAATATCGAACAACCATTGTTCTCAAAAACAAATTTATATCCACTAACTGTTAAACATGAAATGGAGATAATGTTTTTGATAATAGAAGGAACAAAATAACATGCATCTAATGCAATAAAAGCTCCACTAGGTAGATGTAGGGCGACCTCGCCAACAGCTAATACAGCAACTTTTGCTCCATTACCCATCTTGAGGTCCATCTCGCCTCTCTCTAGTCTCCTAGGCCTTGCCAGAACCTGCAACGAATTGCATATATGATAAGCACTACCGGTATCTAATACCCATGTGTTATCATAAGAGTCTGACAAATGGAGACTGATCATGAATGTACCTGAAGCTTCATCAAGCTTTTGTTTCGCCCTTTCTGCAAGGTACTCTTTGTAGTTTCTCTTCCAGTGCCCATCTTTACCACAGTGGAAGCACTGGCCTTTGTCCTTTGTTGGGTCTTTCTTAGCAACCTTTGCTTTACCTTGTTTGCCCTTGCCCTTTCCCTTCTTAAGGGACCTTTCTGCTTTCCTTTTCTTTCTAGTCTCACCAGTGTAGAGAACTGGCTTCTCTTTCTTAATAGTACTCTCTGCCTCCCTCAACATATTGAGGAGCTCTGGGAGAGTCACCTCAAGCTTGTTCATATTAAAGTTCATTATGAACTGTGAAAAGGAATCTGGTAGGGACTGAAGCACAATGTCCACACACAAGTTATCCTCTAGGACCATTCCTAGACCTGTGAGTTTCTCTATCCACTCAATCATCTTTAGGACATGGTTCTGAACCGGTGTCCCCTCAGTCATCCTAGCGCGGAAAAGGCTCTTGGATATCTCATATCGTTGAGTCCTTCCCTGTTCCTTAAACAATTTACGGACATGTAGGAGAATGGATCTGGCATCCATCTTTTCATGTTGTCTCTGTAACTCTGGAGTCATAGAGCCCAACATATAGCACTGAGCAAGAGTGGAGTCATCAATGTACTTCACGTAGCGGGCGATCTCATCCTCGCTTGCCCCTTCTTCGGGCGTAGGCATCACTGTATCAAGGACGTACACGATTTTCTCCGCTGTGAGAACAATTCTCAAGTTACGGAGCCAATCCGTATAATTTGGACCAGTGAGGCGGTTGACATCAAGTATGCCACGTAAGGGATTTGAAAGCGACATTTTCTGAAAATAAAGATGTAGCAAAAATGAATAACATGCAGATTTTGCAAGAAATAAACTATCAAGATATGGACTTCTATCTTAATATGCTCCCACTATTTTACTAACGAGTCACGCGACACCCTCAGCACGTGAAACGGAAGTCTCCGGCAGACTTCTAGTGGGGATCAGGATCCAATCAGCGTCTTAGTGTAACCTCGAGGGACTCGACCAATCACACTAAGCCTAAAAGGTAGGCAACTCTTGCCGATCACAACTCCTTGTGATTCCCGTCCTGTTCAGCCTCCGAATCACCATGGCCTCGAGGGACTCGACCAACCATGATGCTCGGTTAAGTCAACACCTTCGTTACAAGATGAGTCTGATTTGATGATATACCCTCGAGGGACTCGACCAAGCATACCATGCCCTCAGGTCACCGGTGACATCTCTATGTCGTAAGTAAGATAGCGAATCACGATATAGGTGAGTCTCGAGGGACTCGACCAACTCAACCTACACCGGGAATCGGTTCCTACTCATAACGATGGAAGGCCACGTGGGTCAATCTAATTGCCTCACGTTTACCGACTTAATATTATCGAGAAATGTTTCTATGATTTGGTCTCCTAATATGACATGTCACACATATACATATTTAATATATATCTACATCGCATGTAAATATATATACATATCTAGTATGTGTATAAGCAATCACACTAGATGATCATGGACCACAACCTAATATGATTAGGCCCGAGCCAGTAGGCCTAATCACTCACATCAAGATCTATGTGTGCAACGGTGCATCTCCATGCCTTGTGATCGTCCATCTCGTCCTCGTCGGTTCCGTCGACATCTTGATGCATCTCCATGCATCACGATCGTCCGTCTCGTGGGTCCCGCTATGGCTTCCACGCTCCCGCTGCGCCTCCTCATGTGATTACAACTTAATCATAGGCACGCAGGCCCGACAATAAACGAGAAATATAATGGAGGTTCGCAGACCTCAATAATAATAATCACAAGTACACACATCACACGGTCCATGATCATCCGTCCACTCATCATACATCACATGTATAAATAATCATCATCATGTAGGACTACTAGATAATAATAAAAATAATAATCAACTAAACCTTTTAATTAATTAATATTTTCTGAAATCAGGGATATATAGGGAATTTCTCAATTCCTAAGGGTATTTTCGTAATTTGGACAAAAGACAGAAACTGGAATTTCTCAAATTCCGAGGGGCAAAACTGTCTTTTGCGCAGAAAACCCTAATACCCTTTCCCCTTTTCGCTGCTGCCGCCGCCGCCACCCTGCCGGCGGCGGCCTGTGCGGCGGGGCGAGGGCACTGCCCTCGCCTGCAGGCGGCACGCCCGCTGGCGGCGATGCCGCTGCGGGTGGGCGCCCTCTTCGGGCGCCGCCGCCTCCGCGGGCGGTGCTGTCCTGCCAGGCGGCCGCCCCTGTGAGGGGGGTTTCGCCCGCGGGAGTAGCGGCGGCAGGCGTCGCTGCAGGTGGGCTCCCCCTTCGGGCGTCGCTGCCTCCGCAGGCGGTGCTGTCCCGCCGGGTGACCGCCCCTGTGGGGGGGGTTTCGCCCGTGGGAGTAGCGGCGGCAGGCGTCGCGCGTCGCTGCCCTGCGGCGGCAGGCGCCGCTTCCTTTCGGCGGCAGGCGCCGCTGCCCTGCGGCGCCTCTGCCCGTGGGTTGCCAGCCCCGTCGGCAGCAAGCCTGCTGCAAGCAGACCGCCGGCCGGCTGCTGCAGGCATAGCGCTGGCGCATGCGCCGGCGCTGTGCTGCCTGGCTGCGGCTGCCGCTGCAGGTGGCTGCAGGCATGCAGATCGAGGGCAGCAACTGTTGCTGCCCTTCCTCGCTTTTGCGTCAACGATTTTGACGTCAATATTCTTCCTAAACACAACACACGCAGTTCAAAAACCAATCATTCGCACGAACAACCTGGCTCTGATACCACTGTTGGGAAATCATGGGGGGGGCGACATCATATGCGCAGCGGAAGAACAAGAAAACAAAAATCCCCGATTCCCAAAAAGATGTTCATCGTCGTGCGAAGATTGGTGCGCAAAATCCGCAAAAACACAAAACTGCGTATAGAGATTGTGTTACCTAGGGAGATCGTATATCCCTGTTTCCTTGCAGATCCTTAGGAGAGGGTGAAGGAGGTCAAGCGTCCTCCTCTCTAGCGGTGATCCACACAGCAGGGTTGCGACGACGCTCCTCAAAACTCCAGGCCTACTCTGAGGTGGAGAGGGAGAGGAGAATAGGAAGGGCAAGCAAAGACTCTAGCCTATGAGGCTGTGAATCCCTCCTATTTATAGAGATCCCGTGTCAAAACCCTAATGGGTCCTTTCCCTAGTGGGTATTGGATCTGCATCCAATAAGAAAAGTGCTCCGTCGGATATCTCATATCCGAACCTCTACTCATCGCAATGCCTACCATATGTGTGTGACCCTCTAGGCCCAATATCGAGCTGGCCGTGAGTCATACCTGTCAGAACTCTTTCTAACTAAGTGAATTATTATCTCTGTAATAATTCACTCGACTCATCGACTACGGAAGTACTAGGCCACTACGCCGTAGTCCCCAGACGATACAGGGGAATCCAATCCATTGGACCTGTCTGTCCTCAGTTACCATGTACATATAGTCCCTCATCCATCTAATATCCCAGAGACCGTATATCGAGCATGGTGCTGTCAGACCCATACGGTTTCTACTCGAGTCTCGCTCTAATCGGATTCTCCCGGAGAACTCTTTCTCTCTCAACCCGAATGACCCTGGCCAGGGATTTGTCTGAGCAAGAACACATGGGATATTCCTCTCATGATACCGAGAGTGGATGATCCTCTATCGACACTCAATAGCCCTCGTAAGGTCGACTACCACTCCCAATGACCAGTTGTACTAGATCTGGGAACAGCCAAACCTATAAGTCTGGTATCAAAGAGTGGAGCACTCATACAGGACATCCTTGGTGTCTCAAGTCTAAGAATCAGATACACCACTAGGACTACGGAATTGTTGTCTGACAATAAGGCATCATCAACCATCCAGCATTCCGTAAGCGGATCAATCAGTGAACTCATTCTCCAATGAGCACCTGTACTGTATCCCTAGTGTCCCTACACGAGCAGCTATGAGACCAGCTGCATCCATCATATGGACGGGTATACAGCACACTAGTCTATCTGGTTATCACGATGTCCCTCTCGAGTAACCTATGACCGGGATTATTTAGGATATGTGTTTAAAGGTGAATCGATCTCATTATCGTGATCTCATCACGATCCGATTCCCATTGCACAAATCCAAGGACATCACAATATATATGCATTTATGCAATAGTTATAAAGTGATATACGCCAAAATATAATAAGCAAAAAGATTCTGTATCAAGTCACACGTGCCATCACTCACGTGATTGGCTTGCTGGGCACTTATGCCAGATCTCATAATCATAGTGTGTTGCAATAGCCAATAGAATTCGGATGGATTTTAGCATTGCTACGGGTAAAAAGGTTTCGTCATAGTCAACACCTTGCCTTTGACGATACCCCTTAGCCACTAGCCTTGCTTTATAGGTCTTTACCTTTCTATCTACTCCGATCTTTTTCTTAAAGATCCACTTGCAATTGATGGGTACAATACCGTCGGGTGTATCAACTAGGTTCCAAACCTTGTTAGCGTACATGAAATCCATCTCAGAATTTATGGTTTCTTGCCACTTCCCGGAGTCTATATTAAAAATAGCCTCTTCATAGGTCTGAGGATCAATATATTTAACATCCTCTCCTCTTATATGTCCTACATATCTCTCAGGAGGATGAGATACTTTGCCAGACCAACGTAAAGTTGGAACTTGTGTATTAGGTACGTGAACAAACTCAGGTTGTAGAGTGGTGCTTGAGCTAGGTTCTCCAACCTCACTCAACTCTATCATACTCCCACTATCTCCACTAAGAATGTGTTCCTTCTCAAGGAACATCGCTCTCTTGGCTACAAATACATTTTGGTCCTTGAGATGATAGAAATAATACCCACAAGTTTCCTTGGAGTATCCCACGAACTTGCACCGCTCCGGTCTTGATTCCAACTTATCGAGGTTGTGTCGTTTAACGTAGGCAGGACAACCCCAAATCTTAACGATCTTAAGATCGGGCTTCTTCCCTTTTCATATCTCATAGGGTGTAGACACTACCGACTTAGTTGGAACTTTGTTCAGAAGGTAAGCTACGGTCTCTAGAGAATATCCCCAGAATGAGATGGGTATGTCAGCAAAACTCATCATGGACCGTACCATATCTAACAGCGTATGATTCCTCCTTTCAAACACACAATTGAGCTGAGGTATATAAGGAGGTGTCCATTGGGATAAAATCTCATAGTCCTTGAGGAATTGAGTAAACTCTGTACTTAAGTACTCATCTCCTCGATCTGATTAAAGAGTCTTGATACTCTTTCCAGTCTGGTTCTCCACTTCATTCTTATACTCTCTGAATTTCTCAAAGGCCTCGGACTTGTACTTTATTAAGTATACATATCCATACCTTGAGAGATCATTAGTGAAAGTAATAAAGTATGAGTAACCACCAATGGCATAAGTTAACATGGGTCTACATACATCACTATGTATGAGTTCCAACAGCTCAGTGGCTCTCTCTCTAATTTCACTAAATGGAGAGTTGGTTATTTTTCCATGAAGGCAAGGCTCGCAAGTTGTCATAGTCGAATGGATATAGATATCTATCCTTTAGCAATTTTTGAATTATTCCCTCATAGATGTGACTTAGCCTATAATGCCACAAGCATGCACTATTCACCTCATCTCGTTTTCTCTTAGATACACTTACATTCATGATATATGTAGTAGTGTGTAGCATAAATAAACCATTATGCAATGTTCTTTTCGTGATAATCTCATTATCTAATAATATTGAACAACCATTGTTTTCAAAAACTAATTTATATCCACTAACTATCAAACATGAAATGGAGATAATGTTTTTGATAATAGAAGGAACAAAATAACATGCATCTAATGCAATAATAGCTCCACTAGGCAGATGTAGGGTGACCTCGCTAATAGCTACTGTAACAACTTTTGCTCCATTGTCCATCTTGACGTCCATCTCGCCTCTCATCAATCTCCTAGGCCTTGTCAGAACCTACAACAAATTACATATATGATAAGCACTACCGTTATCTAATACCCATATGTTATTATAAGAGTATGACAAATGGAGACTGATCATGAATATACCTAAAGCTTCTCCAAGCTTTTGTTTCGCCTTCTCTGCAAGGTACTCTTTACAGTTCCACTTCCAGTGCCCATCTTTGCCGTAGTGGAAGCACTGACCTTTGTCCTTTGTCAGGTCTTTCTTAGCAATATTTGCTTTACCTAGTCTGACCTTGCCCTTGCCCTTCTTAAGGAACTTTTTTGCTTTCCTTTTCTTTCTGGTCTCACTAGTGTAGAGAATTGGCTTCTCATTTTTTATGAGAACTAGCTTCTCTTCAACATATTGAGGAGCTCTGGGAGAGTCACCTCAAGCTTGTTCATATTAAAATTCATTATGAACTCTAAAAAAGAATATGGTAGGGACTAAAGCATAATATTTACACACAAGTTATCCTCTAGGATCATTCCTAGACCTGTGAGTTTCTCTATCCACTCAATCATTTTTAGGACATGGTTATGAACTAGTGTCCCCTCAATCATCCTAGCTCGGAAGAGGCTCTTGGATATCTCATATCATTGAGTTCTTCCCTATTCCTCAAAAAGCTTGCGGACATTTAAGAGAATGGATCTGGCAGCTATATTTTTATGTTGTCTCTATAACTCAAGACTCATAGAGCCCAACATGTAACACTGAGCAAGAGTAGAGTCATCAATGTACTTCATGTAGCGAGCGATCTCATCCTCACTTGCCCCTTCCTCAAGCGTAGGTATCATTGTATCAAGGACGTACGTAATTTTCTCTACCGTGAGAACAATTTTTAAGTTGTGGAGCCAATCCGTATAATTTGGACCAATGAGACGGTTGACAACAAGTATACCATGTAAGGAATTTGAAAGCGATATTTTCTAAAAATAAAGATGTAGTAAAAATAAATAACATACAGATTTTGTAGAAATAAACAATCAAGATATGGACTTCTATCTTAATATACTCCCACTATTTTACTTGCGAGTCACGCGACATCCTCAGCACATGAAATGAACGTCTTTGACAGACTTCTAGTGGGGATCAGCATCCAATCAGTATCTTAGTGTAACCTTGAAGGACTCGACTAATCATACTAAGCCTAAAAGGTAGGCAACTTTTACCGATCACAACTCCTTATGATTCCCATCCTATTTGGCCTCCGAATCACCATGGTCTCGGGGGACTTGACCAACTATGATGCTCGGTTAAGCAAACACCATCGTTATAAGATAGGTCTGATTCGATGATATACCCTCAAGGGACTCGACCAAGCATACCATATCCTTAGGTCATCGATGATATCTCTATGTCGTAGGCAAAATAGCGAATTACGATGTAGGTGAGCCTCGAGAGACTCGGTCAACTCAACCTACAACAATGGAAGGCCACGTGGGTCAATCTAATTGCCTCTCATTTATTGACTTAATATTATCGAGAGAGGGGTTTCTATGATTTGGTCTCCTAATATGACATGTCACATATAGACATATTAAATATATATCTACATCGCATGCAAATATATATACATATCTAGTATGTGAATAAGCAATCACACTAGATGATCATGGACCACAGCCTAATGTGATCAGGCCCGAGCCAGTGAGCCTAATCACTCACATCAAGATCTATGTGTGAAGCGGTGCATCTCCATGCCCTGTGATCATCCATCTCGTCCTCATTGTTTCCGTCGACATCTCGATGAATCTCCATACATTGCGATCGTCCGTCTCGTAGGTCCTCGCTATCACTTCCACGCTCCCGCTATGCCTCCTCGTGTGATTACAGCTTAATTATAGGCACGCAGGCCCAACAATAAATGAGAAATAAAATGGAGGCTCGTAGGCCCAAATAATAATAATCATAAGTACACACATCACACGGTCCATAATCATTTGTCCACACATCATACATCACATGTATAAATCATCATCATACAGGACTACTAGATAATAATAAAATAATAATCAATTAAACTTTTTAATTAATTAATATTTTTTGAAATATGGGATATGCATGGAATTTTTTGAATGCTAAGGGGTATTTTTGCAATTTAGATAAAAGGATAGAATCTAGAATTTTCAAAATTCCGAGGGGCAAAACTATCTTTTGTCCTAAAACCCTAATGCCATTCTCCCTCTCCCCTACTACTACCGCTGCCGCCACCCTGCCGGCGGTGACTTATGCTGCAGAGGGGCGGGGGGTGCAACCCTTGCCCGTGGGCAGCGTTGCCCCTGTAGGTGAGCGCCCCTGCGGGTGGTCGCCCCTGCAAGTGGCACTACTCCCGCGGGTGGTTCTGCCCATGCAAGTGAGTGCCCTCGCGAGTGGCCGCCCCTATGGGTGGCACTACTCCCGCGGGCGGCGCCCCCACTTGCGGGCACCCTTGCGGGTGGCGCTGCCCCACGCAGCACCTGCAGGCGGTTGTGCTCGTGAGCATTACGCCCGCAGGCTTCGCTGTCGCGCATTGCCTTAGCCTGTGGGTCTAGCACCCGCAGGTGCTGCCCTTGCGCACGGGGCAGTGCCCGCGCGTAGGTGGCCGTCGTGCCTACGGCCCTGCCTGTGGGCGCCGCTATAGGGGGCTTGCCTGTAGGCAGCCGGTCTTGCGACTACCGCTGCAGGCAGCCTACCTGCATGCAGATGATAGCGCTGCCATCTGCGATGACAGCAAGGGCAGTAATAGTTGCTACCCTTTCTCACTTTTGCATCAATGATTTTGACGCCAAAAGCTTCTCCAAAACACAACACATGCAGTTCAGAACCAATCTTTCACATGAACAACTTGGCTTTGATACCACTGTTGAGAAATCTTTAGGGGTGACATCACATGCGTAGAGGAAGAATAGAGAAAGAAAATCCCCAAATTCCCAAATATGTGTTCGTCGTCGTGCGAAGATTGGTGCGTAAAAATTCACGAAATAGAAATCTTGCATATAGTAAAGATTGTGTTACCGAGGGAGATCGTATATCCCTGAATCCTTGTGGATCTCTAGGAGAGGGTGAAGGAGGTCAAGCGCCCTCTTCTCTAGCAGTGATCTATATAGCAGGGCTACGATGGCGCTCTTTACAACTACAAGCCTGCTTTGAGGTGGAGAGGAGGGAGGAGAATAGGAGAGGCAAGCAAAAGCTCTAGCCTGTGAACTACTGAATCCCTCCTATTTATAGAGATCCCCTATTAACTTAACACTAATGGATCCTCCCCTATTTGTTATGGACTTAGCTAGTTTTGCCTAAGTCGTGTGGTACCCTTGCGTGTTCGTCCGCAAAAGTCAGCCTCCCCGAAGTCTCCCTTAGTCCCCTTATGTCATGCCCCCTCGAATTATCACATTCAGGAGGTGTAACCCTGTCTAAAATCAATAATATTATAATTCATCATCAATTCAATCCAGGATCCAATCTAACAATTTGAGGATACTAAGAATTATTCAAAAAATCAATATTCACAATTCATAAACATGTACGTTACATAAATCATAATCCACTTCACTCAGAGATTCATAAAATCCAAAGGCAACTCAACTAAACATCAACCACAACACAAATCCATAATCGTAGAAGTATATAAAATCACAAAAAGATAATTATTTACCATGAGTTCTTATCCTTATACAACTTAAACTTATCATTCCATACACATGAGCGGTCCTTTAAACTTTTACAACACATAAGTATCAACAGATCCTTAACATTACATCAGAAGTAAAGTATACTATACAATAAAAACCTATCATCCAATAAAGATTAGCTCAAAAATCTTCTAGCCTTTCACTGCTTTAACCCAATTCTAGCTTTTCAGTGCGTGACAAGCTACCCTGAAAAATTTATATAGCAATAGGGTGAGCATAAAGAGCTCAGTAAGCATCTAACATATCCATGGCGATAGGAGAAGTTCAAGCAGGCTTAGTATCAAGATACAAAAGTAGAAATACAAGTGTTCATTTGAAATCATCTCATTTGATATAAAATCACAAAGGTTTACCTCATTCAAAAACAGGCATTAGACATAACAATAGGAGAAAGGAAATTAGAGCATTTCATTAGCAAAAGAAGCATTTAAGCATGTATCAAATGGCACATGAAGCATTTAGGCGCATATCAAAGGCATAAGAGTGTTTGGGGGCATAATAATGACAAACGAAACACTTCAATATATAACAAGTGAACCGAATAATAAATACAAGCTTGTATGTCATTTTTGATGTAGCATGCATTCCATTTTTATCCAAAGCATAATAGGAACTCATAAACAAAGCTTTGAATATCATATCAATAAACATAGAGGGCATTGTGGGACCACATACATAATGTGATTCATCCATTTCTGGATGATCACCAAGCATAAGTCTCCCACGTCTGGGAGCTCCATCCACCCACACGTCTGAGTGAAGTCAATGGGACCAGCAGAGCAATCGCAGGCTCTAAGCATAACTCCCTTTACCATTTCTAGCAAAGGTTCACAATATCCCACAAGACACCAGAGTACAAAAGGGTAGTATAAACAATAATATTGACACATATCAGAAGCACATACGGAACAACAAAGATATGCATGTGCCTTTATCAAACAAGGAAATACAAACAAAGCATTACATAATAAATTTCAAATAAACAATAATTTCAGGATGAACAATACAAGAACTTCAAAAGACTAATATAAAGCTCAATTGAAGAAGAATTTAGCAGAAATCAAATTTCCAATAGGATGAAAATTGAATAGGCAAAACCCAATAAAGTTTTCAATTATGATAGAAATTTAATGGTATATTTTCTAAATTGTGTGAGTGACCAAGTATGCTCCAAATCACTAAAATAGGTGTCACTAGAAAGCTGTATCAATCTATTTTCAGATGAACTTAGATTTATAATTTTTTGAGTTCTTAACAGGAAGTTACAACAAATAGAGTAAAGGAAGGTCAGAATTGATCATCCCTGTTTTGAAGAATCGATAGAATCAATTTAAATAGATGTTTTAGAAGGCAAATATACTTTAAAATTTCTAACTAGGCATCAAAAGAAAGATATGTGAATCTAGTTTTCAAAGAACTAAGTTTTGCATAATTCAGAATTTTCACTAGAGCGTTATGAGCAATTTAGTAACAGAAGGTCAGAATTGATCATCTCTGTTTTGCAGAATTGATAGAATCAATTTAAACAGATGTTTCAGAAGGCAAACATACTTCAAAATTTCCAACTAAGTGTCGAAAGAAAGATAAGTAAATCTAGTTTCCAAAAAAAATAAGCTTTATATAATTCAGAATTTTCTCTAGAGAGTTATGAGCAATTTAGTAATAGAAGGTCAGAAATTTCAGTCTCTATTTTGTAGAATCTATAGGGTTAATTGAAATAGAAGTCTTAGTAGGCATTTAAACTCCAAATCATTCAATCTTAGTGTCAAAATAAAGATATTTGAGTCTACTTTTAAATAGATTAGGCTTTGCCTAAATCAGAGTTTAGTGCTAAAAGTTAGATCCAAAACAATGTATAGAAGTCAGATTACCGAAAAATTTTAGATTCATGGCTTTGTATCAAGAGGAAAGAAAGGTTTGGTACTAAGCTGAAATCTTTTGAATTATGAAGAATTAAAAGGAAAACAGAGATTAGGAATTCTATAGGAAGAGGTTAGAACACTTGCCTTAAATGAGTTTGATTCCCAAATATAGGGAGTTGATGCAAAACCTCAAACAAAGTTTCCTCTTCTTCTTCTTCTTCTTCTTCTTCTCCTGAAACTAACGTTGGCTGAAAGTTACTCTTTAATGGTGCCTTAAATTACTTAGGTTTGGCTCATGCTAAAATAGTGAGGTGGCAAGCATGCATGGGGGTTTAGGTGTCAACTTTAGAATAAATGCAAGTGGCTCATCCTTTTTAATGACACATGTCCTCTATTTTATTTTATTTTATTTTTATTTACTCAATTCTGAATATTCTATAAATTATATCAAAATTTTAATATTTACTCTTAGGTCCTTAGCCATAAATTTTAATATAATATTATTGAATAAAAAAATAATAAATAATCCTCATATTTATAAACAAGTATTTACTATTTTTTTTTTAAATGGGGATGTTACACTCTCGCTTCCTTAAAAGAAAATTTAGTCCTCTAAATTTGTCATACCTCTTTCGGCGAAAAGATGAGGATAGGCTTTCTTCATTTCTTCCTCTAGCTCCCAGGTAGAATGATGCTTCCAAATTACTTTAACCAGAGTAATGATTCAATTTCTTAAGATCTTCTCTTTTTTATCAATAATCTGAATTGGCTGTTTCTTGTAAAATAAGTCTTTCTCAATCACAATCGGCTCATACTCAATGACATGAGAGGGATCAGGTATATACTTTCTGAGCATTAACACATGAAATATATCATGAATATGACACATTGATGGTGGTAAGGCAATCTTGTAAGCGACAGAGTCAATTCTTTCAAGGATCTCAAAAGGTCCAACGAACCTTGGGTTTAACTTTCCTTTCTTTCCAAATCTTGCAACGCCTTTAGAAGGGAGACCTTTAGGAATACAAAATCCCCTACTTGGAACTTGATATCTCGTCTTCTGTTGTCAGCATAACTCTTTTGCCAACTCTGAGCAGCCTTTAGCCTTTTTATGATAACCTGAATCTTTTCAGTAGTCTCTTGTACTGTATCTGGTGCTAACAACTTTCTATCACCAACTTCCTCCCAACATATAGGCGTTTTGCATTTTCGCCCATACAATGCCTCATAAGGAGCCATCTGAATGCTCGAATGATAACTATTATTGTAAGTGAACTCAATAAGAGAAATATCTTTATCTCATTCACCTCTCCAATCCATAACATAGGCTCTAAGCAAATCATCAAGTACTTGAATTATTCTTTCAGATTGACCATCGGTCTGAGGGTGATAGGCAGTGCTAAACTTTACTTTGGTGCCCATAGAATCTTGTAATCTCCTCCATAATCTAGAAAGAAATCTGGAGTCTCTATTTGAGATAATCTCCTTCGGGACGCCATGAAGTCTTACTATTTCATCAACATACAAATCTGCAAGCTTATTAAGAGAATAAGTCATATTGATTAGTAAGAAATGTGTAGATTTGGTTAACCTATCAATAATGACCCAAATAGCATCATGCTTTCTAGAGGTTCTAGGTAGTCCTGAAACAAAGTCCATAGTAATGTATTCCCATTTCCATTCAGGAATATCTAAGGGCTGTAACAAACCTCCAGGTCTCTGGTGTTCTGCTTTGATTTGCTGATAAGTCAAACACCTTGAAACATATATTGCAATCTCCTTCTTCATGCCTTTCCACCAATAATGACTTTGGAGATCTCTGTACATTTTTGTGCTACCAGGATGCATAGTGTACTTTGAATTGTGACCTTCGTTCGAGATTTGGTTCTTGATATCTGAGTCATTTGGAATACATATTCTATCCCCAAATCTCAATAGGCCATCATCTGAAATTTAAAAATTCAACTTCAATTCCTTTTCAACTTCATTCCTCAAGTATATTAAATGTGGATCTTGTTGAATCTCGGATTTTGATGATGAAGTCAATTGTCATTTGTTGTCTAATCTATGTGTTGAGATAAGTGTGCAGGATTAACTACGATGAAAGTAAGACATGCAGCAGGAGTTGCGCCGGAGTCATGACAATGATCACATTGGGAGTTCGAGAGCTCGACGGAAGTTCGGACAATCATCGGAGGTTCTGCGGGAACAAATCCGAGAAGTCCAGAAGCTTGCCAAAGAAGCTCATCGGAACTTGCCAAGTGGATCGTCGCAAGTCCAGGAGTTTGCCGGAAGTCCGCAGGAGCATCACCGAGGGTTCATCGGATGATCGACGGAAGTTCGTCGGAAACTCGCCGGAAGAAGCGATTGACGCAACGGAGCAAGCTACAGAAATTGTCTTAGGATTTATCGTAGTTAGCACGAATGATTAAGTTGAAAATGGGAGGTGATCCCATTAGCTTAATCTTGGGGCAGTTGGGCCCCTGAAAAACCCAAATTGGGTCGAATGGATCAACCCATTCGGACCCTGGTTGCTGTGGGAGGTGCAACCGCCCAAGCCAGGAGGTAGCACCGCCAGGGCTAAGTCTCCCAGGGAGACTAGGTGGTGCAACTGCCCCAGCCAGGAGGTGCAACTGCCTGGGCTCAGTCTTCGAGCGAGACTGGGCGGTGCAACCTCTCCTGACAAGAGGTGGCACTGCCTGAGCTCAAGTTTCGAGCTTTGCCAAGCGGTGCAACCGCCCCAGTTAGGAGGTGCAACCGCCTGAGCTCGGTCTTTGAGCTCTGGCAGAGAGGTGCAACCGCCCCTGACAGAGGTGGCACTGCCCAGAGGCTTAGTCTTCGAGCTCTGCTAGGCGATGCAACTGCCCCAATCAGGAGGTGCAACCGCATGATCCCGGAATTCCGGGAATTGACAGTTTTGAGCTCCAAATTTGAACTGGATTGGGGCTTATAAATACCCCACCCATTCAGCACTGAAAGGAACAACTAACACTCGAAATCTTGATATCTTTCTGTGATTCTTAGAGCTCAAAACTGTTGTAAAGACCAAAAGTTCTCCTCCTTCTGTTCTTCAAAGTTTGAGTTGTAAAGAGAGGAGAAAAAACTTCTGTAAGGGTTGTCTCCTAAACCCATCAAAAGAAGTGAATATGTAAAAGGGTGGTTGGCCTTTGCCTATTGAAGGAAGGCCTCTAGTTGACGTCGGTGACCTCGTCGGTGGAGGAAGCCAAAAGTGGAGTAGGTCAAGATTGACCGAACCACTCTAAAATCTCGGTTTGCATTTCCTTTGAGCTTTTTACCTTCACTACAAACTTCTCAATAGCTTACTGCCTTCTGCGATTTTACGAACAAGTTTCTAAGTTCAGAATTTTTCGAATCTGCGTTTAGACATAAATCGGCTTTTCTCGTACGATCATCATATTTCAGTTTACGTTTACGTTTTGATTTCAATCATAACTGTTTACTGCCTTCTGCGATCTTACGAATAAGCTTCTAAGTTCAGAACTTTCTAAATCTGCGTTTAGACGTAAATCGGCTTTTATCGTACGAACGTCGCATTTTAGTTTGCGCTTGTATTCTGCTTTCCATTTAAACTACAAACTGCCTTCGTATATCTACTTTAACGTCATCTCGCTTAATCTTAAGTTAAAGTAATCTTAGAATCGGCTTTCACATCGAAATCGTTTTTATCGAATGAACGCAGCTTTCATTTTAATCGCTGAAAAATTTTCGTTGCACTAATTCACCCCCCCCTCTTAGTGCTCTTGATCCTAACAATTGGTATCAGAGCTCGGTTTGTTGGGAAATCATAGGGGGGGCGACATCATATGCGCAGCGGAAGAACAAGAAAACAAAAAATCCCCGATTCCCAAAAAGATGTTCATTGTCGTGCGAAGATTGGTGCGCAAAATCCGCAAAAACACAAAACTGCGTATAGAGATTGTGTTACCTAGGGAGATCGTATATCCCTGTTTCCTTGCAGATCCTTAGGAGAGGGTGAAGGAGGTCAAGCGTCCTCCTCTCTAGCGGTGATCCACACAGCAGGGTTGCGACGACGCTCCTCAAAACTCCAGGCCTACTCTGAGGTGGAGAGAGAGAGGAGAATAGGAAGGGCAAGCAAAGACTCTAGCCTATGAGGCTGTGAATCCCTCCTATTTATAGAGATCCCGTGTCAAAACCCTAATGGGTCCTTTCCCTAGTGGGTATTGGATCTGCATCCAATAAGACAAGGGCTCCGTCGGATATCTCATATCCGAACCTCTACTCATCGCAATGCCTACCATATGTGTGTGACCCTCTAGGCCCAATATCGAGCTGGCCGTGAGTCATACCTGTCAGAACTCCTTCTAACTAAGTGAATTATTATCTCTGTAATAATTCACTCGACTCATCGACTACGGAAGTACTAGGCCACTACGCCGTAGTCCCCAGACGATACAGGGGAATCCAATCCATTGGACCTGTCTGTCCTCAGTTACCATGTACCTATAGTCCCTCATCCATCTAATATCCCAGAGACCGTATATCGAGCATGGTGCTGTCAGACCCATACGGTTTCTACTCGAGTCTCGCTCTAATCGGATTCTCCCGGAGAACTCTTTCTCTCTCAACCCGAATGACCCTGGCCAGGGATTTGTCTGAGCAAGAACACATGGGATATTCCTCTCATGATACCGAGAGTGGATGATCCTCTATCGACACTCAATAGCCCTCGTAAGGTCGACTACCACTCCTAATGACCAGCTGTACTAGATCTAGGAACAACCAAACCTATAAGTCTGGTATCAAAGAGTGGAGCACTCATACAGGACATCCTTGGTGTCTCAAGTCTAAGAACCAGATACACCACTAGGACTACGGAATCGTTGTCTGACAATAAGGCATCATCAACCATCCAGCATTCCGTAAGCGGATCAATCAGTGAACTCATTCTCCAATGAGCACCTGTATTGTATCCCTAGTGTCCCTACACGAGCAGCTATGAGACCAGCTGCATCCATCATATGGACGGGTATACAGCACACCAGTCTATCCGGTTATCACGATGTCCCTCTCGAGTAACCTATGACCGGGATTATTTAGGATATGTGTTTAAAGGTGAATCGATCTCATTATCGTGATCTCATCACGATCCGATTCCCATTGCACAAATCCAAGGACATCACAATATATATGCATTTATGCAATAGTTATAAAGTGATATATGCCAAAATATAATAAGCAAAAAGATTCTGTATCAAGTCACACGTGCCATCACTCACGTGATTGGCTTGCTGGGCACTTATGACTAGCACGGTTAACTCTCAAACGGATTAAAACCCAAGAGAGATGGCTTACGCCGAAAACCAAGAGGGCCATTCTATTACACGTCCACCCATGTTCAATGGGACGGACTACACCTATTGGAAGACCCGAATGAGGATCTTTCTTATTTCTATGGATTTTGAACTTTGGAATCTTGTCGAAAATGGTTTTTCGAAGTCTTCTCTTCCAATGATCGATTGGAATGATTTGGAGAAGAAGGCTTTCACTCTTAATGCAAAGGCTATGAATGCCTTATTTTATGCACTTGATAAAAACGAGTTTAATCGTGTTTCAATTTGTGAAACCGCATTTGATATTTGGCACACACTCGAAGTGACTCATGAAGGCACAAGTAGAGTGAAAGAGTCAAAAATCAATCTTTTGTTACACTCTTTTGAACTTTTTCGGATAAAACCGAGTGAGACTATTGGCGACATGTTTACCCTTTTCACGGATGTCGTCAACGGTCTAAAAGGACTCGGAAAAAGTTTTTCAGATTTTGAGCTCGTAAATAAGATTCTAAGATCCCTTCCTAAGAGTTGGGATCATAAAGTCACTGCTATTCAAGAGGCGAAAGATCTAAACAACTTCCCTCTTGAAGAACTAATCGGGTCATTAATGACCTACGAGATGACTTGTAAAGCTCATGAAGAGCAAGAAGACATCCTTCCAAAGAACAGGAAGGATATGGCACTTAAAACTTCAGAAGACCACTTGAGAGAAAACTCAAGTGATGAGGACTGTGACGATGACTTGGCACTTCTAACAAGAAAATTTAAAAAGTTCATTAAAAGAAACAAGTTTAAGAATGACACAAAAAACAAACTTGAACCCAAGAAGGACCAAGTTATTTGCTATGAGTGCAAAAAGCCGGGACACTACAAGAGTGATTGTCCCCAAGTCAAAAAGAGAATATCAAAGAAGAAGGCGCTCAAAACAACATGGGATGATTCGAGCGTGTCCGAAGAAGAGGAGCCCAACACCGAGTAAGTTGCTCATTATGCCTTAATGGCCATCGGAGAGGAGGTAACAAATTTATTAGATGCAGATTTATCTTTCGATGAATTATTAAATGCCTTCCATGACTTATTTGATGAATGCAAGATTATCAATAGAAAATATAAATTGCTAAAAAAGGAGCATGATAGTCTTACTTGTGATTTTGATAAGTTAAAAACTGAATATCATGATAGTTTAGATCCATGCATCAAATGCCATGATCTAAAAACTCTCCAAAAAGAAAACTTGCTACTTAAAGACACCTTGAAGAAATTCGAGGTTAGTAGTAAGTTACTAAACATGATCCTTGTAAACAAGGGTCACGTTCCAAAAAGGTGTGGAATTGGATTTGCGAGAAGTTCTCACCAAAATCCAACCACCTTCATAAAAGGTCCCATCTTACATGTTCAACACCAAACCAAATGCAACTTTTGTTGCAAACTTGGACACAATACGCACTATTGTCCATTCAAGAAAATTAGTCCAAACAAATTGATTTGGGTTCCTAAAGGAACCATGATAAATTCTATGCAACATAATAAACAATGTAGATCTATCTTTGAGGCACCCAAAAGCAAATGGATACCTAAAAATCATCATTTCTTATAGAAACCCACACCATCGCAAGCTAGGAGCAAGAGATGGTACCTTGATAGTGGATGCTCAAGGCATATGACCGCAGATCCATCTCAATTCTCTAAGCTCACTAGCATAGACGAAGGCTATGTCACCTTCGGAGACAACAACAAGGGTAAAATCATTGGCAAAGGAACCATAGGTAACAAATCCAACTTCTTTATTGAAGATGTTTTGTTAGTTGATGATTTAAAACATAACCTCTTGAGCATTAGTCAATTATGTGATAAAGGATAAACTGTCAAATTCGAATCTAATGCTTGTATAATTGAAAAACCACATAAAAACATGTCTATGATTGCATTAAAACAAAATAACGTATACACTATTGACATCAATGATTTGTGTAATGAAATGTATTTTTCGGTTTTGAATGAGGAGGCTTGGCTATGGCATAGAAGATTAGGTCATGCTAGCATGAAACTAATCACTCAAATACCATCTAAAGAACTTGTAAGAGGAATTCCTCATATCAAGTTCATCAAAGATAATGTATGTGATGCTTGCCAATTAGGTAAACAAATTAAGGGTAGTTTCAAAACTAAGAATCAAATAAGCACCTCTAGGCCCTTACAATTGATCCATATGGACTTGTTCGGACCAATCTCTACATCGAGTCTAGGAGGTAGCAAATACGCCTTTGTCATTGTTGATGACTATAGCAGATATACATGGACCTACTTCTTAAAACAGAAAAATGAATGCTTTAGATATTTTACCAAGTTTTATAAACTTGTTCAAAATGAGAAGGGTTCTATGATTTCGTCAATTAGAAGTGATCATGGTGGAGAATTTCAAAACCATGATTTCCAAGAATTCTGTGAACTCAATGGATACAACCATAATTTCTCTACTCCAAGAAATCCTCAACAAAATGGGGTAGTAGAAAGAAAAAATCGAAATTTACAAGAAATGGCAAGAACCATGTTGAATGAACATAGCCTGCCTAAATACTTTTGGGCCGAAGCCGTAAACATTGTATGCTATATTTTGAATAGAGTTCTAGTAAGACCCTTACTCACCAAAACTCCTTATGAGTTATGGAATAACAAAAAACCCAATGTTTCATATTTTAAAGTCTTTGGGTGTAAGTGTTTTATCTTGAATGAAAAGGATAACTTAGGAAAATTTGATGCTAAATCCGATGAAGGAATCTTTCTTGGTTATTCTTCGGTTTCTAAAGCTTTTCGTATCTTCAATAAAAGAACTTTAATTATTGAAGAATCCATTCATGTTGTTTTCAATGAGATTTCCGAAATTAGGAAAAATGATCTTGATGATGATGTTAATTTTGATTCTTTGAATTTAAATGAAACCCCGTCTCCAACTAGCAACTTGGATGCATCCACTTCCCAGATTTCCTTACCCAAGGATTGGAAGTATGTAGATGCTCATCCTAAGGAGCTAATCTTAGGAGACACATCAAAGGGGGTTCAAACATGATCTTCTCTTAAAAATTTTTGCGCCAACGCCGCTTTTCTCTCCCAAATTGAACCCAAATGTGTTGATGAAGCCATGAAAGATGATTCATGGATTATCACAATGCAAGATGAATTGAATCAATTTGAGAGAAATGAGGTGTGGACGCTTGTTCCTAGGCCAAATGACCATTTAGTTATTGGTACTAAATGGGTCTTTAGAAACAAGCAAGATGAAAATGGTATCGTGGTTAGAAACAAGATTAGATTAGTGGCCAAAGGTTTCAACCAAGAAGAAGGTATCGATTACGAAGAAACCTTCGCTCTTGTGGCTTGATTAGAAACCATAAGGATGCTCCTTGCCTACGCTAGTAGTAATAATTTTAAGTTGTTTCAAATGGATGTTAAAAGCGCTTTTCTTAATGGCTTTATTTCCGAAGAAGTCTATGTTTAACAACCTCCTGGATTTGAAAATAATAGTCTCCCTAATCATGTGTTTAGATTAACTAAAGCTCTCTATGGCTTAAAACAAGCTCCAAGAGCTTGGTATGAGAGACTTAGTTCTTTTCTTATTGAAAATAATTTCATAAAAGGCAAGGTTGATAATTTTCTCATTGTTCAAATTTATGTTGATGATATTATCTTTGGTTCTACGAATGAATCTCTCTGTGAATCTTTTGCTAAAACTATGAGTCTTGAATTCGAAATGAGTTTAATGGGAGAGTTAACATTCTTCTTAGGTTTACAAATCAAACAACTAAGCAATGGCATCTTTATTAGTCAAACTAAATATACTATGAATTTACTAAAGAAGTTTAATATGAATAACTCAAAAGCTATTAACACTCCTATGAGCACCTCCACTAAGTTAAAAATTGATGAAAGTGGAGAAAGCTTCGATCAAAAAACTTATAGGGGTATGATAGGAAGTTTACTTTACCTCACTGCAATTAGACCAGACATCATATTCAGTGTAGGACTTTGTGCTAGATTTCAATCAAACCCTAAGATATCTCATCTCAAAGCAGTTAAAAGAATACTCAGATATCTTAATGGTACCACAAATCTAGGATTATGGTACCCAAAATCAAAGAATCTTGAGTTAATTGCTTATGCTGATGCGGACTTTGCTGGCTGTAGATTAGATAGAAAAAGCACATCAGGAATATGTCAATTCTTAGGACATGCCCTTGTTTCCTGGTCATCTAAGAAACAAAACTCGGTTGCACTATCGACAACCGAAGCTGAATATATTGCAGTAAGTGCATGCTGTGCACAAGTTGTATGGATGAAAAATACCTTAGAAGATTATAAAGTTCATCTTAAATCCCATTAAATGTGATAACACAAGTACAATATGCTTAACAAAGAACCCTATACAATACTCAAGAACAAAACATATT
Source organism: Musa acuminata AAA Group (assembly GCF_036884655.1). NCBI lineage: Eukaryota > Viridiplantae > Streptophyta > Magnoliopsida > Zingiberales > Musaceae > Musa > Musa acuminata. Next base: position 28,454,268 of record NC_088340.1, read on the forward strand.
GATATTAGACATCATTTTATACGAGATCATGTTACTAATCATGATGTAATTATAGAGTTCATTGATACTAAACATCAACTAGCCGATATTTTTACAAAACCTCTAAGTGAAGAACAATTTGATTTTATAAGAAGAGAATTAGGAATGTTGATGTGTTCGAATACTTAAAATTACTTTTCGGACTTTATTGAATGATCAAATCACTTGATTGCCATGTGTTGAAATGTTTTGGTAGCATAATCTTGTCCGAATGCATGAAAGAATTCATCTCATTTTCGGACTCGCTTAACAGTTGGAATGACAAAAATCAAACACACTCTTATGAAAAATATTTTTTTCGAAATGGATTTGATAAAATGACTTTCCTCCTTCATGCACAAAGAATTATAACATACAAGGAGAAGAAGTATTCAAAGCATTATACTTATCATGTCTTCCTTTATATGCTTGATAACTTGCTTATATTGTTCTCCTGGTATCACATCTACCATGCTTTTTGTTGATGACAAAGGGGGAGAAATATATGAATTGATTTGATGCTATAAACACTGATGCTATGATTATGCCATGCCTGCATCATCAAGAGATATATGAAAAGATGCCATATATAGAAATGCAACACTTGCTAAAATATAAATTTGTGCATCATGTAATGATATTAAAATCTTACTTCACAGCTTTACATGTTGATATCTTATAATATGATGAATTGCTACTATTACCATCATTCAAACTTGTAATGTAAAATTTGAAAATGAATGTCAAGCCTTGACATCATCTTCAAAGAGATACATCATGATAGGAATCATGATGGGAATATGTCTCTTGAATTTATAAGGTTTTAAATTCAAGAATGACTTATCTCAAGTATGGCATATAGACAGGGGGAGTTAAGGTTAACTCCATTATCAATTGATTGTCATCATCAAAAAGGGAGAGATTATTGAATCTCGGATTTTGATGATGAAGTCAATTGTCATTTGTTGTCTAATCTATGTGTTGAGATAAGTGTGCAGGATTAACTACGATGAAAGTAAGACATGCAGCAGGAGTTGCGCCAGAGTCATGACAATGATCACGTTGGGAGTTCGAGAGCTCGACGGAAGTTCGGACAATCGTCGGAGGTTCTGCGGGAACAAATCCGAGAAGTCCAGAAGCTTGCCAAAGAAGCTCGTCGAAACTTGCCAAGTGGATCGTCGCAAGTCCAGGAGTTTGCCGGAAGTCCGCAGGAGCATCACCGAGGGTTCATCGGATGATCGACGGAAGTTCGTCGGAAACTCGCCGGAAGAAGCGATTGACGCAGCGGAGCAAGCTACAGAAATTGTCTTAGGATTTATCGTAGTTAGCACGAATGATTAAGTTGAAAATGGGAGGTGATCCCATTAGCTTAATCTTGGGGCAATTGGGCCCCTGAAAAACCCAAATTGGGCCGAATGGATCAACCCATTCGGACCCTGGTTGCTGTGGGAGGTGCAACCTCCCAAGCCAGGAGGTAGCACCGCCTGGGCTAAGTCTCCTAGGGAGACTGGGCGGTGCAACCGCCCCAGCCAGGAGGTGCAACCGCCTGGGCTCAGTCTCCGAGCGAGACTAGGTAGTGCAACCTCTCTTGACAAGAAGTGGCACCGCCTGAGCTCAAGTTTCGAACTCTGCCAGGCGGTGCAACCGCCCCAGTCAGGAGGTGCAACCGCCTGAGCTTGGTTTTCGAGCTCTAGCAGAGAGGTGCAAACGCCCCTGACAGAGGTGGCACCACCCAGAGGCTCAGTCTTCGAGCTCTGCCAGGCGGTGCAACCGCCCCAGTCAGGAGGTGCAACCGCCTGATCCCGGAATTCCGGGAATTGACAGTTTTGAGCTCCAAATTTGAACTGGGTTGGGGCCTATAAATACCCCACCCATTCAGCACTGAAAGGAACAACTAACACTCGAAATCTTGATATCTTTCTGTGATTCTTAGAGCTTAAAACTGTTGTAAAGACCAAAAGTTCTCCTCCTTCTGTTCTTCAAAGTTTGAGTTGTAAAGAGAGGAGAGAAAACTTCTGTAAGGGTTGTCTCCTAAGCCCGTCAAAAGGAGTGAATCTGTAAAAGGGTGGTTGGCCTTCGCCTATTGAAGGAAGGCCTCTAGTTGACGTCGGTGACCTCGTCGGTGGAGGAAGCCAAAAGTGGAGTAGCTCAAGATTGACCGAACCACTCTAAAATCTCGGTTTGCATTTCCTTTGAGCATTTTACCTTCACTGCAAACTTCTCAATAGCTTACTTCCTTCTGCGATTTTACGAACGAGTTTCTAAGTTCAGAATTTTTCGAATCTGCGTTTAGACGTAAATCGGCTTTTCTCGTACGATCATCATATTTCAGTTTACGTTTACGTTTTGATTTCAATCATAACTGTTTACTGCCTTCTGCGATCTTACGAATAAGCTTCTAAGTTCAGAACTTTCTAAATCTGCGTTTAGACGTAAATCGACTTTTATCGTACGAACGTCGCATTTTAGTTTGCGCTTGTATTCTGCTTTCCATTATAAACTGCAAACTACCTTCGTAGATCTACTTTAACGTCATCTCGCTTAATCTTAAGTTAAAGTAATCTTAGAATCGGCTTTCACATCGAAATCGTTTTTATCGAACGAACGCAGCTTTCATTTTAATCGCTGAAAAATTTCCGCTGCACTAATTCACCCCCCCCTCTTAGTGCTCTTGATCCTAACAGATCTCGTAGTTGTCCTTCTTTAATTTGTTGAATGAGATCAGTTTGCACCTGGATAGAGGCCATCAATAAGATTGAGTCTTGCCCTTTCCTTATTACATTCGAATCATAATTTCTTTCTAATAGCTTCCATTGCTTCACAACCAAACTAGCCATAAAACTTGTAGATTTTCTACTAAGTGTATCAGCTATAACATTTGCTTTACCTGGGTGATAACGGATGGTATAATCATAATTATTTAGAAGTTCTATCCATCTTCGCTGCCTCATATTTAACTCCTTCTGTGTAAAAATGTACTTTAAATTCTTGTGATCAGTAACGATATCAAATGTCCGCCCATACAAGTAATGTCTCCAAATCTTTAGAGCAAAGATGATTGCTGCCAATTCCAAATCATGAGTCGGATAATTCAATTCATAATTCTTTAGCTGCCTTAAAGCATAAGCAATTACTTTCCCTTCTTGCATCAAAACACATCCAAGGTCCTTTCTTGAAGCATCAGTATAAACTACAAATCCTTCATTACCACTTGGAATAGTGAGAATAGGGGCACTAGTTAATCTTCTTTTTAATTCTTGGAAAATTTGCTCACAATCACCACTCCATTCAAATTTCATATTCTTTTGAGTCAGTTTGGTAAGGGGATGAGCAATTTGAGAAAATCCCTCCATAAATCTCCTGTAATAACCTATCATGCCCAAGAAACTTCTAATTTCCGTTACACTTGTTGGCACTTCCCAATTAACTATTGCTTCCACCTTCTTTGGATCAACATATATGCTCCTTCCTGAAATCACATGGCCTAAGAAAGCAATTTCCTTCAACCAAAATTCACATTTGCTGAACTTTGCATACAGCTTCTTTTCTCTTAGTATAGATAATACATCTCTCAAGTGTTTATCATGCTCTTGATTACTCCTTGAATATACTAATATGTCATCAATGAATACAATTACACAATCATCTAAGAGTGGCTGAAATATTCTATTCATCAGTTCCATAAAAGCTGTAGGAGCATTAGTCAAGCCAAAAGACATTACTAAAAATTCGTAGTGACCATATCGAGTCCTAAAGGCTGTTTTTGGAATATCCTCCTTCTTGACCTTCAACTGATAGTAACCTGATCTTCGATCAATCTTGGAGAATACTTATGCACCCTGCAATTGATCAAACAAGTCATCAATCCTCGGTAGGGGATACTTGTTTTTTATGGTCACTTGATTCAACTGTCTATAATCAATACAAAGCCTCAACGTCCCATCCTTCTTCTTAACTAATAGCACTGGAGCACCCCACGGTGAGACGCTGGGTCGAATAAAACACTTATCTAACAACTCTTGTATTTGCTTCTTCAATTCCTTGAGCTCGAGTGGTGCCATTTTGTAGGAAGGCTTAGATATTGGGGCTGTCCCGGGGACCAAATCAATAGCAAATTCTCCCTCTCTATCTGGAGGTAAACTAGGCAATTCATCTAGAAATACATCAGGGAACTCTTTGAGCACTGTAATTTTATTTAGGTGAGTTTCTTGATTTGAATGCTCCTTTATACACGCAATATAACAAAAACAACCCTTCTGCATAAGACGACAAGCTTGAAGTGTTGATATTAAGCAAGGAGGCAAATCATGCCTAATACCCTCAAAGTAAAATATAGGCTGATCTGGTATGCAGAAAGTAATTATTTTTGTATAGCAATCAATACTAGTATGATAGGAAGATAGTCAATCCATGCCAAGTATAATATCAAAACCTTGGATTTCTAGGAGTATCAAATCGGCAAGGAGTTCATGTTCTCCAATAGAAATCAAACAAGTTGGATAAACCAGATTTGTAGTCAAGGAATCCTCAACAGCAATAGTTACGTGTAGCAAATAATCCAGTGATTTAGGTTGAATGCCCAAGTGACAAGCAAAATATTGTGAAACAAAAGACAAGTTAGAGCCAGGATCAAACAAAACTTTTGCATTTCTATTAAAAACATGTAGAATACCTTCAACCACTGATTTAGAGGCTCTAGAATCTTGTTCTGTGATAGCATATACTCTAGCATGGGCTGTCGGCTTAGGGAGTAGTGGCTCTTTCTTCTTGTTTAGTGGGCAGTCTCTGACTTTATGATCTAACTTTCCACAGGCAAAACAGGCTCCAGTCACCCGAAAACACTCACTTGTTTCATGATTACGTCCACATTTTGTACATGATAGAGTTCTTTGCGATGGAGTTCCTTTCTCAAATCTAGGTACCTTTACCTTCTTGTTACTTCTTTCTGTTGAATCTCGTATTTTGATGATGAAACTAATTGATAATTATATTTATGTTTAACTGCATTTTGAGTGATGCAGGTCTACTCGATCAGGATTAGACAGTTAACGCAGGAGGAATTGACGTTGTGCCGGAGGAGATCACGTTAGGGTATTGGACGGCAGAAGGCTTCGGACGTCGGGCGTCGGGCCAAGGAGAGTGGAATTGTACCAAGGATATTGGGGTTGCGGAGGTCAACCGCCGATTGGGCAACAAGCCGCAAGAGAGGACGATGCATCGAAGAATCGGACGAAGCGCCAACCAATGACGTGCCGGGCAACAGAATGTCAATTCGCGTTGTAATAATTGTCTAGATCGGAGTTGAGTTTTGGTTTGTGTGTGCAGGATTAACTATGATAACGATGAAGACATAAAGCGAAACAAAGTGCTGGAGTCAAGCGTGAAGGATTTGTTGCGAGTTCGAGAGTTCGACGGAAGTCCGAAGGTTCGTCGGGAATGCTGTCAGAACTAGCCGAGAATGAGTAGGGAGCTTGCCGAAGGGTTTTTCGGAAGCTCGCCGGAAGGTTCGTTGGAAGTTCGCGGAGCTCACCGAGAAAGATCGGAGCTTGCCGAAGAAGCTCGTTGGAACTTGCCAAGATCAAATCGTGAAGTCTAGGAGCTTGCCGGGAGTTCGTAGAATGATTTTCGAGAGTTTATCGGAAGACCGTCGGAAGTTCGCCGGAAGCTCGTCGGAAGAAGTCTTGACTTACGGACTTTGTAATAGCTTAGAAAATGTCTTTAAATTCGTAGTTAGCACGTTAATTAGGGTTAGGATTAGGTGTTAATCCTATAACCCAAGTAGGGGCCAATTGGGCCCGAGTTCGGACTAGTTTGGGCCAAATTTGGAGCCCAACCAGTGAGCTGATTTGGCCTAGGTGGTGGCACCGCCCAGCACCCGAGAGCTGGGCGGTGACACCTCCTGGGCTGGGCGATTGCACCGTCCAGCACCCGAGCGCTGGGCGGTGGCACCGCTTGGCTGGGCGGTGGCACCTCCAACACTGGGAACCCAAAGAGAATTCAAATTTTGGAGCCCAAAATTTGAATCCTCTTGAGGCCTATAAATACCCCTCAAATCTCAGCTGAGAGAATAACTTTTGTGCAGCAAGTGATTGAGAGAAAAGTCTTAGAAGAGTCTTTGCCTTTCTTGTTTTCAATTTGCTAGAGTTCTCCTCATTCTTTCTTATTGAAAATTTGTAAGAGGTTGAACTGCTTGTAAAAGGTTGTAAGAGGGGTATTTGCCCTTCCATTTCAAGAGATTTGCTAGTGGAAGGTGGGAGCCTCATCGAAGAGGGGCCTCGCAAGTGGATGTAGGTCATTTGACCGAACCACTCTAAAATCGACGTAATCTCTGGTTTGCATTTCATTATTGCTATTTACATTACTACAAACCTTCTTACATGCTTTAGTTCCTTATTACCTTTGCTGCACAACTTTAAGAATACGCTTTCAAGTTTAGCTTTTCAAGTTCCATTCTTATCGTACGAAAGATTTGTCGAAACCGAAGTTTTAATCCGCTGCACTAATTCACCCCCCCCCCTCTTAGTGCCACTCCGATCCTAACAATTGGTATCAGAGCCACGTTTTTCTACCTTGGTTTAACACCCAAATAGAAATGGCTCTTTACGGCTTTCAAGAGGGTCACTCTCTCATTTGTCCTCCCTTTTTCAATGGGACGGATTACACTTATTGGAAAACTCGAATGAGAGTTTTCTTACTTTCTTTGGATTTGAATTTATGGCACATAGTCGAAAATGGATTTGAAATGTCTTCTCTTCCAATGAACCAATGGAATGATTTGGAGTAGAAGATGTTTTCTTTAAACGCAAATGCTATGAATGCCTTATTTTGCGCTTTGGACAAAAATGAGTTCAATCGGGTTTCTTTATGCGAAACGGCTTTCGACATATGGCACACTCTTGAAATCACACACGAAGGCACTTCTAGAGTTAAAGATTCGAAAATCAACATTTTAATGTATGATTTTGAGCTTTTTCAAATGAAGCCGAGCAAAACCATTGTTGACATGTACACCCGTTTCACGGATGTCGTCAATGGTTTACAAGCTCTTGGCAAATGTTTCTCGAATTTTGAACTTGTAGTAAAGTTTTACGATCACTTTCTAAAGCTTGGGAATCAAAAGTAACGACAATACAAGAAATAAAAGATTTAAATATTTTTCCACTTGAAGAACTTATCGGCTCATTGATGACATATGAAATGGTGCGCAATGCACATGATGAACACAATGAACACTTGGACCACCTTCCAAAGAATAGGAAGGATTTGGAACTCCGGACAAATAAATACCACTTGAGCGATGACTCAAGTGATGAGGACAATGATGAACTTGAACTTCGAACACTAACTCTTAATAAGTTCATTAAACAAAAATCTAAAATAAACAATGAACTTGAACGAAGGAAGAGGCCAAAGAAGAGGAAGGCAACCAAGGATGAATCAAGAACTTCCAAAGGTGAAACGACGAGGGCTTTGACGAGCTTCAACTACAAGGTAAGTAACTCAACTCTCTTGAATTATTTTGAAATTACTTAAAGTTTTTAATGAGTTCTTAATTTAGATAGTGGGAATAGGAAATAAAAAAAAAATTGTTTTTTAAAAATTATATCATGTTTTTCTTTTTAGCATCTTTAAAAAAATTAAAAATTTGATCATGAAAAGTATATTGCTAAGGTTTCATACATGTTATGTTTTGAAATGTTGAATGATGTATGCAACATTATGGATGATAGTTATATATAATGCTTAGGATTAATTTATGCATGTGTATTTTGATGATTTTATGTCATGCATGAGTTTTTGAAGTGAATATTGATTTGATACTCTCATTTTGGATTAACATGTTTTTGGTTTAATCATTTTTATGATGAATTAAGATGACATTCTCATGACATATTAAGATGACAAAGTGTATGTACATCTATGTATGAATTTCTTGATAGTCTTTTGATGATAGATGTGATATCATGATGTTTTATTTTTTATGTGTTTGGTCTTGACGGTTTTATGATGAAACTTTTGTTTTGATTTTAAATGATGATACATGTTTTCACAAAAAGATTTGAACACCCTCACATGAAATCAATTATATGAAATGGAAATAAATTTTATATCCTATTGAGATTAATGAATTTAGTTTACCAATCTTGTGAATCTTATGAAAATAAACATGATGAATATTTTAAAAATAAATGAGTGTATCATGTATTTGGTCTTAATGATTTCTCTTAAACATATTTTTTTGAAATCATACTTGATGATGAATATCAAGATATTAAAAGGATGTTATCATGGAATCATACTTGATGATTTGTTCTATGAAATTTACCTTTCCGTCTTAAATATTGACACTTGTTTTATTAAAGGTAAAGGAATGCTTATAAGAAGCAAATCACATGAATCGAAATTTATAAAAACGAAATACGATCCTCTATCTTATCGATTTTTCAATAAATCTATGCTTGTCATATATGAATTTATTGAATGTGATTTTGAGGATGATTTCGGATTTCACAAATGCTTGATTCATACTTATGACATGAGACACATTTTAAATATGAATCATGTTCAATGCTTCAATCATATTATATCTCCCTTAATTCATTTTGTTCTCCTAGATTTATTTACGAAAGAGGAGAATCTTCCAAAAATAAAATGATGCAAATGAATCACTTATCGATATGTCTTTTTGAAATATCTTTTTAATGTGATGTTGATAATTTGAGATGCCTATTGGAATTCATGACATAAGATAATTGAATCCTTGACTTACTCTAGCTTGAAAATAGATGTTTAAAATCTTGCTTGATTAGCTGTTTTATAAGATTTTGCCTTTATGTCTTGAACTTTCATGCTTATCTTGATTTGGCATATAATGACTAAGGCATACTTAGATGAAAAAGAATCACTTCAAAAATGCTTTTCCCATCGGATCAAGATTAATGATTTCATGATATTTTGTGAATCTCGAAATTGATTTTGATGACTTGATTATGAGTTTCAAGTTACCGATTTGATTTGAATAAGTTTTATTTAAATCATAATCTTGATCTTGTAAAATTGGAATCACAAATAATATCTTTTGGTATTCATGAATTGATACTCACAATATGAAAGTATTGGTATTCATGACTTGAATTTAATTGAAACATTGCATGCTTAAATTACTCATTCTCCTATGTTTCAAAAATTCCTTAAAAGCCTTATGAGATGATTGAAAATTAATTTGCTTTATGATGAATCACGAATCATGACTTGATCTATGATATTGATATATTTTAATCATGATCCTTGGTTGTATAATCCTTTTGCTCTATTAAAAGGATTTATTGAATGAATCATGTCCTTCTTGAATTTTCTTGATATCATGACATGATTTTGTAAGTTGGCTTGTATAATGATTAAAATCTTTTGGCCATCGATTTCTCCCTTCTTTTCGGTAATGACAAAGGGGGAGAAATATATGAATTGATACTATGAGTGTTATATTTGAATGATAAATATATGAAGCACCGCTCTAGAACAGTCCGTCACCTAGTAGATCCTGAAGTCCATCGACTTCACTAAAAGTGGTGCACCATTGTTTGGATCCTGGGCCTCTACCCCTACCAGCACAATCTCTACTACGCACCACTTCCTTCATGGCAACTTGAATGGCAACACTATGACATATTCTTCAAGAGTACCTGCCTCCGCATCCTCTTGCCTAGTGCCAAGGCCTTTTGAACCCAACATCACCTCCACAAGTTGAGTTGCCGTAGTTCCTCCATCAAATGCTTCTCCGAGATAAGGTGCATGTGCCCAGAAGCTCCCTTCGTCTTCGGAACCATACAAGATGAGTCCGCTCCGTCAGAATGAAGGACCCATGGAATAATATGATCCTACTCTTACCTCTGTAAGAGTTCATGTCCTTGACCTCTGTCCAAGGAAAGCACTATACATCCACTCCATGTTCCATCTTCTATGTTGGCTCCCTTCATGCGGCTTGGGTACTTCACCAAGTTATACGCAAGTTGTTCAGTTCCTCGTTTTTGCATTGAGTTGATGGTGGCCCTCGCGCCCACCATTCCATGGGTTAGCCCTCCCTTGAGTCCAATCTCCATATCGACTCCAAGTGTGCCTTCATTTATATTGCTTTAGGTCGCTCCCCCACTTGATCTCGCAATGCATCCACCAATGCATTCTCTCAAGCTAGATCATGCGATGACTCCTCGCCGCTTGCTCAGTCCATTGAGCTTCGTGGAGTTGTTGTTTGTTGAGGTACTCCTCCTCAACATGTGCGGTTTGTTGCACATGATTCTCCCTTTGGAGAGCCGAGACTTATCCCTCCTGGATATCTATCCCATTGGAGCAACATCTCTCTTCGTTTAAGAGACCACCATCCAGACTGCTCTGATTTTCTGAACAAACTACGCATTGTTCTGCCTCCTGCAAACGCACTTGTTAGATTGTGACTCCACGTCAATATAGCCCCCATTGTGTTAGGATCGAGAGCACTAAGAGGGGGGGGGTGAATTAGTGCAGCGGAAATCTTTCAGCGATTAAAATCGAAAGCTGCGTTTGTTCGATAAGAACTGTTTCGATGCAAAAGCCGATTCTAAGAATACTTATGATTAAGTGCAGTTTATATCTAAACACAGTTTGCGTCTAAGCGCAGTTTACACAGTTTACGTCTAAATGCAGTTTGCGTCTAAATGCATATTGCGTCTAAGCGCAGTTTGCGTCTAAGCGCAGTTTGCGTCTAAGATCAGATTGCGTCTAAGCGCAGTGCAGTTTGCATCTAAACGCAGTTTTACGTCTAAACACAGTTTTACATCTAAACGTAGTTTTATGTCTAAACGTAGTTTGCGTCTAAACGCAGTTTTACGTCTAAACATAGTTTTACGTCTAAACGCAGTTTGTGTCTAAACACAGTTTTACGTCTAAACGTAGTTTTACGTTTAAAAGTAGTTTACATCTAAAACACAGTTTTAAAGGGATCTGAACTTAGAAACTTCGTTCGTAAAAGCGCAGAAGACAGTTTTGCAGAATCAAAACGTAAACGTAAACTGTAACGTATGAAAACACCGATTTACGTCTGAATGTAGATTCGGAAAGATCAGCACTTAGAAACTTGTTCGTAAAGGTGCAGAGAGCAGTAGCTATGTAGGAGGTTTGCAGTAATGATAAAGTGCTCAAAATAAACGCAAACTAGAGATTTAGAGTGGTTCGGTCAGTCTTGACCTACTCCACTTTTGGCTTCCTCCACCGACGAGGTCACCGATGTCAACTAGAAGCCTTCCTTCAATAGGCGAAGGCCAACTACCCTCTTACAGATTCACTCCTTTTGACGGGCTTAGGAGACAACCCTTACAGAAGTTTTCTCTCCTCTCTTTACAACTCAAACTTGAAGAATAGAAAGAGGAGAACTAGCAGTTTTGAGCTCTAAGAAACACAGAAAGATAGCAAGATTTCGAGTGTATGTTCTATGCTTTCAGTGCTAAATGGGTGGGGTATTTATAGGCCCCAACCCAGTTCAAATTTGGAGCTCAAAACGATCAAATCCCGGAATTCCGGGATCAGGCGGTTGTACCTCCTGACTGGAGAGGTTGCACCGCCTGGCAGAGCTCGAAGACTGAGCCCAAGCGGTGCCACCTCTTGACTGAGGCGGTTGCACCTCTCTGCCAGAGCTCGAAGACTGAGCTCAAGCGATGCCACCTCTCTGTTAGGGAGGTTGCACCGCCCAGTCTAGCTCGAAGACTAAGCTCAGGCGGTGCCACCTCTCTGTCAGGGAGGTTGCACCGCCCAGTCTAGCTCGAAGACTAAGCTCAGGCGGTGCCACCTCCTGGCTGGGGAGGTTGCACCGCCCAGTCTCGCTGGGAGGCTTAGCCCAGGCGGTGCCACCTCCTGGCCTAGGCGGTTGCACCTCCTGGTGCAATCAGGGTCCAAATGGTTAGCTCCATTCGGCCCAATTTCAGTCTTTCAGGGGCCCAATTGCCCCAAGATTAAGCTAATGGGATCACCTCCCATTTTCCAGCTTAATCAATGTGCTAACTATGATTAGATCTAAGACAATTTCTGCAGCTTTGCTTCGGTGCGTCAATCGCTTCTTCCGGCGAGTTTCCGGTGAACTTCCGTCGATCATCCGATGAACCCTCGGTGATGCTTCTGCGGACTTCCGGCAAACTCCTGAATTTGCGACGATCCACTTAGCGAGTTCCAACGAGCTTCGCTTGGCAAGCTTCTGGACTTCTCGGATCTGTTCTCGCAGAACCTCCGACGACCGTCCGAACTTCCGTCGAACTCTCGAACTCCCAACGTGATCATGATCTTGACTCCGGCGCAACTCCTGCTGCTTGTCTAACTTTCATCGTAGTTAATCCCGCACACTCAAAACAAAACTTTGATCGAGACAATTAATCCTAAGCGATTAACCAAGTTGTCCGGCATGTCATTGGTCCCTCGACGCTTCATCCGATTCTTCGGCGCATCGTCCTTTCCTACGGCCTATTGCCCAATCGGCCAGTTGGCTCCGCAACTCCGATATCCTTTGCACAATACCCGCTCTTCTTGGCCCGATGCCCGAGTCCACGGCCCGAAGCCTTCTATCGATACGTCGACCGATCCACCGGCCCGACGTCCAATCTTCTGACATGTTCCTCCGGCACAACATGATTTTCCTACTTTAATTGTCTCATCCTGATCAAAGCATCCTGCGTCACTCAAAACGCAGATTAAATCATAAACATATATCAAGTAGTTTCATCATCAAAATACGAGATTCAACAATCTCCCCCTTTTTGATGATGACAACCACTTGATGACGGAGTTAAACTTAACTCCCGGAGTTTAAACAAACTCCCCCTATCAATATGCCATATTGATAGAAACTCTTAGATTCAAAAATCTAAGCAACATGTCATCATAAACGGAGTTAACCTTAACTCCCAGAGTTTAAACAAACTCCCCCTATCAATATGCCATATTGATAGAACCTTGAATTCAAACTGAATTCAAGTCATTGCAATATTCATCATGAATACTTACAACACGTTATCATGAACTTATGCATAAACTTATGCATGTCATGTCATCAAATACTTATGCATGTCATGTCATCAAATACTTCTCCCCCTTTGTCATCAACAAAAAGGAGAAGTACCACAATCAAGCGTTTGTGATATTGGTTCAACTCATTGCATGAAAAACATAATATCAAGTTTTATCATCATGCAGTTTTGAAGCCAGAAAATTTAGCAAAATGTTACATCATGCTTAAAACATTCAAGCTATCAAGTTTTAGATATGCAAGTTTTACAGCATACAAGATAGCACATATAAGCTAGCAATGTTACAACATTTTAGAACTTGCAAGCTAGCAGTTTAGAGATATTCAAGAAGGCAACTCTAGCTTCTTGAAATATGCAAGTTGCAAGCTAGGAAATTTTTGCTTCCTTTGCAGTGTTAGCTTTTGATATCGTAACGCAACTATTTCAAGTGTTTATCAATTGTAGCATTTCATCATATGGCATGATATCGACATGTAAAGCTGTGAAGCAAGATTTTGATATCATTTCATGATGTACACATTTCGAATATTTTAGCAAGTGTAGCATTGCATCACATGGTAAGATATCAGCTCGTACGATGCAAATTTTTGTTTGATATCTTGATACAGGGCATATAGCAATGATAACAATCATATATTACATGGTGATGCAAGTATGGCCTAATCATAGTAATGATAGCAATCATATATTTCGTAGTGATGCAAGTATGGCCTAATCATAGCATCAGTGATAGCAACCATATCAACATCAGTGATAGCAAACATATCAACATCAGTAATAGCAACCATATCATCATTAGTGATAGCAAACATATCAGCATCAGTGATAGCAACCATTAGTGATAGCAAACATATCAATTCATATATTTCTCTCCCTTTGTCATCAACAACAAGGAGAACGACATAAGCAAATTTTAAATATAAGTGCGATGCCATAAGTTGGTTCATGTCATTTTCCAACAATGAGTGATAGGATACCAGTAATGCAAACATTTCGAGGAAAACATGACATGGAGATAGCTTTTATTGCTTCTTCCTTTTTATTTGTTATCTTTTTACATGAAGGAGGAAAGCCATATGTGAAGTTCAAATCGATAAGATATTAAAGCACACTTCATTTTTGCAAGGATTAAGATATGTAAGTGAGTCAAATCCTTGTATGTAAAAATATCTTCCTTTTATAAGAGGGAATCATCAAATATGTTTCTCGAAAAATATTTTTCATATGATAAGTGCATTTGCTAGATGATTCCATATGTCAAAAATCAATGATGTGAATTAAACTTGATATGACATATGCTTGTTAAGTTTGGAAGAGGATAATGTATCAAGAAAATCCAATTGTTAGGATCAAGACAATCCGAAAATGAAATTTGACACTTTCATACATTCGGACAGGGTTTTACTAGAGATATTCAATGACAATCATGAAGGTAAAACATGCTTATGGAAATTTTTGTATTCAAGCACATAATTTCCAACATGTAATCATGGTAAGTAATTGTGTAAAATTATTATGGCAATCAAGTGATTTGATCATTCAATCAAAAAGTCCGAAAAATAATTTTAACACGTTTAATCATTCGGACACATTTTTGCCATAGTTTTTCAAATATAATCATGAAGATAAGGTATGCTCATCATCATGGTAGTATGATAGCAAGTTTACCATATTCAAGCTAGCAAAAAAAAAAAATTTCTACATTTTAAGGCCCGCAAGCTAGCAATTTTGAGATGTTCAAGAAAGCAACTCTTGCTTCTTGAAATATAAGTTGCTAGATGTGCAAGTTAACTTTTTGCTTCTTGAGATAGGCAAGATAGCATTCTTTGGTGATGTTTAATATAGCTAAGTTCTGCATAATCACCAAAGCATCATAAATTTTAATGATGTGCAAAATTACAAATTTTGCATGATTGCATTTGTGTGTCTTGAGATTTGCAAGATAGCACTTCTTGGTGATTTTCAAGATAGCAATTTCTTTTCTTTTGAGAAGTGCAATTTTTGCTTTCTTCTTAAATTGTGCAAGCTAGCTATCTCCCCTTTTGTCATTGTCAAAAAGAAGGGAAAAACCCTTTACATCAATTTTTAAATCATGACAAAGGTTAGTATCAATCTCATTTGTGCATCATTATATTTTCAAATTAAAACATGCACATTTTCAAAACATATAAACTCATTAATCATAACTTCAAATTAAACATGATTTCATATACTCAAAATCGAGAAATAACAATGGAAATCAACATGATACACATTATTACTTATCAACCACATATAGCATAATTTCATAAGGTATTTTTAATCAAAATCATTTTGTTTATCATAAACATGTAATTTTCATGATTATTTTCAAAATTACTAGAATGATAAGCATGATTCCTAATTGTTTGTATTTTCATTATAAAATTATTAAACATGCAATTAAAAAAGGAGAAATGCTTTACGAAAAGCATCATGTAATTTCAAAGTAAATTAAAGGCATTTTGATTACCTCAGCGTCGAAAGGTGTAAAGGCGTAGTTTGTCACCTCGCCTTTGTTGATTTTCTCCTCGTCTTCGGAGGAGCTCCATTCATCCCAGTTTTTGTTCTTCTTCTTGCGTTCAAAGCAAGTAGTTCCGTTCTTTTTACTTTTTAATTTTTGTTTCATTTGTAGTGTAAGTTCACCATCACTTGAGCTTATGCTCGAGTGGTCTTCAAATGTTCTATGTCCCAAATCCTTCCTGTTCTTTGGAAGGTGGTTCTCAAGTTCTTTACGTGCATTGCACGTCATTTCATATGTGATCAATGAACCAATTAGTTCTTCAAGTGGAAATTGGTTCAAGTTTTTCGATTCTTGAATAGCAGTTACTTTTGAATCCCAAGTTTTAGAAAGTGAGCGCAAAACTTTGTTAACGAGTTCAAAATCCGAAAAGCTTTTACCAAGTGATTTTAAACCATTGACGACATCCGTAAAATGGGTGTACATGTCAACAACGGTTTCGCTTGGTTTCATATGAAAAAGCTCGAAATCATGCAGTAAAATATTAACTTTCGAGTCTTTGACTCTACTAGTTCCCTCGTGCGTGATTTCAAGAGTGCGCCAAATATCGAAAGCCGTTTCGCACAAAGAAACCCGATTGAACTCATTTTTGTCCAAAGCGCAAAATAAGGCATTCATAGCCTTTGCGTTTAAAGAAAAATACTTCTTCTCTAAATCCGACCATTCGTTCATCGGTTTAGAGGGAAGTTGAAAACCGTTTTCAACGATATTCCATAAATCCAGATTTAGAGAAATCAAGAAAACTCTCATTCGAGTTTTCCAATAAGTGTAGTACAATCCGTTAAAGAACGGTGGACGAAAGACCGAAAAGCCCTCTTGAAGAGCCATTTCTCTCGGGTGTAAATCCGAAATGAGAAATACCCTGCTCTGATACCAATTGTTAGGATCGAGAGCACTAAGAGGGGGGGGGTGAATTAGTGCAGCGGAAATCTTTCAGCGATTAAAATCGAAAGCTGTGTTTGTTCGATAAGAATTGTTTCGATGCAAAAGCCGATTCTAAGAATACTTATGATTAAGTGCAGTTTATGTCTAAACATAGTTTGCGTCTAAGCGCAGTTTACGTAGTTTGCGTCTAAATGCAGTTTGCGTCTAAATGCAGATTGCGTCTAAGCGCAGTTTGCGTCTAAGCGTAGTTTGCGTCTAAGATCAGATTGCGTCTGAGCGCAGTGCAGTTTGCATCTAAACGCAGTTTTACGTCTAAACACAGTTTTACATCTAAACGTAGTTTTACGTCTAAACGCAGTTTGCGTCTAAACGCAGTTTTACGTCTAAACGTAGTTTTATGTCTAAACGCAGTTTGCGTCTAAACGCAGTTTTACATCTAAACGTAGTTTTACGTTTAAAAGTAGTTTACGTCTAAAACACAGTTTTAAAGGGATCTGAACTTAGAAACTTCGTTCGTAAAAGCGCAGAAGACAGTTTTGCAGAATCAAAACGTAAACGTAAACTGTAACGTATGAAAACACCGATTTACGTCTGAATGCAGATTCGGAAAGATCAGCACTTAGAAACTTGTTCGTAAGAAATAATGTTAGTCTCTCAAACCAAGCTCTTGGGGCTTGTTTCAATCCATAGGGAGCTTTAGTCAATTTAAACACATGATTTGAAAAATTATCATTCTCAAATCTAGGAGGTTGTTCAACATAAACTTCTTCGAAAATAAAGTCATTAAGAAAAGCACTTTTAACATCCATTTGAAATAACTTAAAATTATTACTACTAGTATAGGCAAGGAGCATTCTTATGGCTTCTAATCGTGCCACAAGAGCATAGGTTTCTTCATAATCGATACCTTCTTCTTAGTTGAAACCCTTGGCCACTAATCTAGCCTTGTTTCTAACTACGATACCAAATTTATCTTGCTTGTTTCTAAAGATCCAATTAGTACCAATAACTAAATGGTCATTTGGCCTCGGAACAAGCTTCCACGCCTCATTTCTCTCAAATTGGTTCAACTCTTCTTGCATTATGATAACTCATGAATCATCTTTCAAGGCCTCATTAATGCATTTAGGTTTAATTTGGGAGAGAAAAGCAGTGTTGATACAAAAATTCTTAAGGGAAGAACGAGTTTGAACCCTTGTTGATGTGTCTCCTATGATTAGCTCCTTAGGATGATCATCTACATACTTTAATTCCTTGGGTAAGGATGTTTCGAAAGAAGATGCATCCAAGTTGCTAGATGGAGAAAGGGTTTCATTTAAATTCAAAGCATCAAAATTAATATCATCATCAAAATCATTTTTCTTAACTTCGAAAACTTCATTAAAAACAACATGAATAGATTCTTCTATAATCAAAGTTCTTTTGTTAAAATATGAAAGACCTTAGAAATAGAAAAATAACCAAGAAAAATCCCTTCATCGGATTTTGCATCAATCTTTCCTAAGGCATCTTATTCATTCAAGATAAAATATTTACACTCCAAAACTTTAAAACATAAAACATTAGGTTTTTTATTGTTCCACAATTCATAAGGAGTTTTAGAGAGTAACGGTCATACTAAAACCCTATTCATGACATAGCATGCCGTATTTATGGCTTCAGCCCAAAAATATTTGGGAAGGCTATATTTGTCTAATATGGTTCTAGCCATTTCTTGTATGTTTCTATTTTTTCTTTCTATTACTCTATTTTGTTGAGGACTCCTTAGAGTAGCGAAATTATGGTTGTATCTATTAGATTCATAAAATTATTGAAAATTACGGTTTTGAAATTCACTACCGTGATCACTTCAAATTGATGAAATCATTAAACCCTTTTCATTTTGAACAAGTTTACAAAACTTAGAAAAATGCCTAAAGCAATCACTTTTATGTGCCGAAAGGTAAGTCCAAGTATATCTACTATAATCATCCACGATGACAAAAGCGTATTTGCTACCTCCTAGGCATGATGCAGCAATTGGTCCAAACAAGTCCATATGGATCAATTGCATCGGTCTAGATGTGCTTATTTAGTTCTTTGGTTTGAAACTACCTTTAATTTATTTTCCTAGTTGACATGCATCACACACATTGCCTTTAACGAACTTAATGTGAGGAATTCCTCTTACAAGTTCTTTAGATGAGATTTGAGAGATTAATTTTATGCTAGCATGACCTAATCTCCTATGCCAAAGCCAAGCATCACCATTCAAAACCAAAAAACACATTTCATTACAAAGATCATCAATGTCGATAGTGTATACATTATTTTATTTTAAGGTAATCATAGATGTGTTTTTGTGTGGTTTTTCAATAATGCAAGCATTGGATTCAAATCTAATGATGTATCCTTTATCACACAATTGACTAATGCTCAAAAGGTTATGTTTTAAGCCATCAACCAACAATACATCTTCAGTAAAGAAGTTTGATTTGTTGTTACCTATGGTTCCTTTGCCAATGATTTTATCTTTGTTGTTGTCTCCGAAGGTGACATATCCTTCGTCTAAGCTAGTGAGCTTAGAGAATTGAGATAGATCTATAGTCATGTGCCTTGAGCATCCACTATCACGGTACCATCTCTAGCTCCTAGCTTGTGATGACAAATATTTCTACAAAAAAAGGTGATTTTTAGGTACCCATTTGACCTTAGGTGTGTCAAATATTGATCTACATAACTTATCATATTGTATTGAGTCATTTGATGTTCCTTTAGGAATCCAAATCAATTTATGTGGACTATATCTCTTAAATGGACATTTGTACGCAACATGTCCAAATTTTTAACAAAAGTTGCATTTGTTTTGGGGTGGAACATGCAAGGTAGGGCTTTTAACAAAGATGGTTAGATTTTTATGAGTGTTACTCACAAAGCCATTTTCATCTCTTCTTTCATGAATGTGACCCTTATTGACAAGGATCATGTTCAAGGACTTGCTACCAACCTCAAATTTTTTGAAGGTTTCTTTGAGTAGCAAGTTTTCCTTTCTAGGCGTTTGTAATTGATCACATTTTGTGCAAGGAGCTAAACTATCATCATGCTTAATTTTTAGTCTATCTTAATCACTAATAAGAGAAGAATGTTCCTTTTTTAATAATTTATATTTTTTATAACTAATTTACATTCATCGAATAAATCATGAAAAGCGCTTAGTAATTCATCAAAAGATAAACTTGTATCTAATAAACTGCTTACCTCATCTCCCGTAGCCATTAGCGCATAGTGAGCAACTTGCTTGGTTTTGGTTTGGTCCTCTTCTTCGAATGCACTTGAGTCATCCTACGTTGCTTTAAGAGTCTTCTTCTTCTTTGGCTGTTTCTTCTTTGCTTGGGGACATTCGCTTTTAAAATGTCTCGGCTTCTTGCATTCGTAGCATATGACTTGTTCTTTCTTGGGTTCAAATTTATTTTTAGTGTCATTTCTAAATTTATTCATTTTTATAATTTTTTTAAATTTTCTTATCAAGAGTGCCAAGTCATCATCATAGCCCTCATCACTTGAATTTTCTTTCAAGTGGTCTTCTTGAGTTCTTAGTGTCATATGTTGAATCTCAAATTTTGATGATAAAATCAATTGATAAATTGTTTGACCTAATCTATGTGTTGAGATAAGTGTGTATGATTAACTGCGATAGTAATAAGGCGTAAAGCAGATGATGAGCCGGAATCAAAGATTCGGACAATGTACTGGGAGCTCGCTAAGAGCTCATCTAAAGATCGCCGAGAGTGTTAGGATCGAGAGCACTAAGAGGGGGGGGGGTGAATTAGTGCAGCGGAAATCTTTTAGCGATTAAAAACAAAAGCTGCGTTCGTTCGCTAAAAATCAGTTTTGAAGCAAAAGTCGATTCTAAGATAACTTATGATTAAGTGCAGTTTACGTCTAAACGTAGTTTACGTCTAAACACAATTTACGTTTAAATGTAGTTTGCGTCTAAACACAGTTTTACGTTTAAACGCAGATTTACGTTTAAACGTAGATTTACGTCTAAACGCAGATTTACGTCCAAACTCAGTTTACGTCTAAAACGTAGTTTTATGTCTAAACGCAGATTTACGTCTAAACGCAGATTTACGTCTAAATGCAGATTTACGTCTAAACTCAGATTACGTCTAAAACGTCTAAACATAGTTTGGACAGTTTTACGTTTAAACGTAATTTTACGTCTAGACGCAGTTTCAAAGGGATCTGAACTTAGAAACTCGTTCGTAAAAGCGTAGAAGACAGTTTTGCAGAATCAAGGCGTAAACGTAAACTGCAATGTAAATATCGCACGAAAACACTGGTTTACGTCTGAAAACAGATTTGGAAAGATCAGCACTTAGAAACTTGTTCGTGAGGACGCAGAAGATAGTTTTGCAGAATCAAAACATAAACGTAAACTGTAATGTACGAAAACACCGATTTACGTCTGAATGCAGATTCTGAAAGAACAGCACTTAGAACTTGTTCGTAGAAGCGCAGAAAGCAGTAGTTATGAAGGAGGTTTGCAGTAATGATAAAGTGCTCAAAATAAATGCAAACCAGAGATTTAGAGTGGTTCGGTCAGTCTTGACCTACTCCACTTTTGGCTTCCTCCACCGACGAGGTCACCGACGTCAACTAGAGGCCTTCCTTCAATAGGCGAAGGCCAACTGCCCTTTTACAGTTTCTCTCCTTTTGACAGGCTCAGGAGACAACCTTTACAGACCTTTCTCTCCTCACTTTACAACTCAAGACCTTGAAGAACAGAAGGAGGAGACTTAAAGGCTTTACAACACTTTTGAGCTCTTAGAATCACAGAAAAGATCAAGATTTCGGTGTGGGTCTGTGTCTTTTCAGTGCTGAATGGGTGGGGTATTTATAGGCCCCAACCCAATTCAAATTTCGAGCTCAAAACGATCAAATCCCGGAATTCCGGGATCAGGCGGTTGCACCTCTTGACTGGAGAGGTTGCACCGCCTGGCAGAGCTCGAAGACCGAGCTCAGGCAGTGCCACCTCTCTGTCAGGGAGGTTGCACCGCCCAGTCTTGCTCGAAGACTGAGCTCAGGCGGTGCCACCTCTCTGTCAGGGAGGTTGCACCGCCCAGTCTTGCTCGAAGACTGAGCTCAAGCGGTGCCACCTCCCGGCTGGGGAGGTTGCACCGCCCAGTCTCGCTGGGAGGCTTAGCCCAGGCGGTGCCACCTCCTGGCCTAGGCGGTTGCACCTCCTGGTGCAATCAGGGTCCGAATGGTTAGTTCCATTCGGCCCAATTTCAGTCTTTCAGGGGCCCAATTGCCCCAAGATTAAGCCAAAGGGATCACCTCCCATTTTCCAACTTAATCAACGTGCTAACTATGATTAAATCTAAGACAATTTCTGCAGCTTTGCTTCGGTGCGTCAATCGCTTCTTCCGGCGAGTTTCCGGCGAACTTCCGTCGATCATCCGATGAACCCTCGGTGATGCTCCTGCGGACTTCCGGCAAACTCCTGGACTTTGCGACGATCCACTTGGCAAGTTCCGACGAGCTTCGCTTGGCAAGCTTCTGGACTTCTCGGATCTGTTCTCGCAGAACCTCCGACGACCGTCCGAACTTCCGTCGAACTCTCGAACTTCCAATGTGATTATGAACTTGACTCCGGCGCAACTCCTGCTGCTTGTCTAACTTTCATCGTAGATAATCCTGCACACTTATCTCAACACATAGATTAGACAACAAATGACAATTGACTTCATCATCAAAATCCGAGATTCAACAATCTCCCCCTTTTTGATGATGACAATCAATTGATAATTGAGTTATCCTTAACTCCCCCTGTCTATATGCCATAGTTGAGATAAGTCAATCTTGAATTCAAGACCTAAGAATTCAAGTGACGTATTGATAAGTTAGATCAGTTAAACTTATCAATACTCCCATCATGATACTCATCATGATGTATCTCTTCAAAGATGATGTCAAGGCTTGACATACATCAACAAGTTTGTATGATTGTGTTTATAACTATTCATCATGTAGTTTAAACATTATCATATAAAGCTGTGAAACACTATTACATGATGCACACATTTGAAGTATTCTAGCAAGTTTTGCATTTTCTTCACATGATCAATTTAGGGCATAATGCAAACTTCAGCACATGTTTATAACTATTCATCATGTAGTTTAAACATTATCATATAAAGCTGTGAAACACTATTACATGATGCACACATTTGAAGTATTCTAGCAAGTTTTGCATTTTCTTCACATGATCAATTTATATATTTCTCCCCCTTTGTCATCAACAAAAAGCATAGTAATTATGATACCAGGAAAATAAATATTAGCAAGCTTATAGAGGAATTTTTCGTAGATTGCTTTAAAAACTTCTTCCCCCTTTATAAAGATTGCTTTAAAAGCTTATAGAGGAATTTTTCGTAGATTGCTTTAAAAACTTCTTCCCCCTTTATAAAGATTGCTTTAAAAGCTTATAGAGGAATTTTGGAGTACATACATATCACTTCATCAAATTTATTCATGAAAGTGTACGAGAAAATCTGTTTTATAGCATTCGAATAAATAAGATGCATTCGGACAAGATTTTGTTGCAGATTTTCACATAGAAACATGGCAATCAAGTGATGCAATATAGTCCGAAAAATAATGTTAGCAAGTTTATCTATTCGAACATATCAACATTCCTAATTCTCTTCTTATGAAATCAAAGCACAAGGTTTTCAAAACTTTTTAGTTTCAAAGCACAACATTCTTAATTTGGATACATCACATACCAAACAGTAATGATACCATAAAAATCTGAGATAACTTTTACCACAAGGCGCAAGATATAAGTTTATCACGATAGATGTTTACATCAGAAGTAACATAAGAAGTTTACAACAACAACAGGTGTTCAACAAGTTCATTGATGAGGTGGAAAATTAAAGTGCCTAAACAAGGAGTCAAATTGACTATGAATTTGCTGCAGCTCAGATAGGATTTGATCTTGTCGTTGTTCCATCCGTTCTTGTCTCTGTTCGAATCGATCCATACGAATCCCAATTTCTTCGATGGATGTATGAGTTTGCTCAACTGGATATGTTTCCTCAAAGGGAAGGATCGGAGGAGATTGGGTACCCCTAAATACTGGTGTTTCCGGTTCTGGTTCAGGTTGAGGGTGATCAGTCCTTCTAGGGATTCTAACCCAGTTACCATTTCTATAGTAACATCTTAGTCGGTGAAGTAGATTTTTGTTTATTATGCTGAATCGATCTACTTTCATTACTTCTTCTTCTGGTGGTATTAGAATGTCATAAGCTTTTATTATTCTAGTGATTATACCACCATATGGGAGCATCATATCTTTCTTAGATAATTCTAACATGTTTTGTTGAATAAGATAACCAAGATAGATGTCATGTCCCTTCATGATTAAGTACATAGTTCCTAATTCTAATTGACTTATTTCATCATGATGGTATTGTTTAGGAAGAATTATACTAGTCATGATATGATGGAGTATCTTAGTGTTCAAAGGTAATAGATGTTCACAACTTTTAGGAACTAATGCTATGTTAGGATTGGCAAAGATTGTTCCTAAGGCTTCAACATAGGATGTTCCAATACTTTCATCATCCCATGATCCTCTAAAGTAAAGTCCTATGCTTTTTATGGGTATGCCTATCATATCACAAATGAATCTATCAGTGATTGAGATGTGTTGTCCTAAAAGATAGGTGGACATCCTTTCTTCATCATCTATTTGTATGTTATTGTAAAATAATCTAACTAGCCTAGGATAGATGGGTTCGTTAATCTGCAAGATCGGAAGTAGATCTAGGTTTGCAAACCATTGGATAGTCTCTAAGTCTCTTAGTTCATTTAGATCTACGTATTTTCCCTTATTGATACATCTAAGTTCGAAAGAGGGAAATTTTTCAGCATGGTATTTTGAATCGAAAAGAGTGAAATCAAACTCTTCTACTAATCTCCTCTTTCCCTTGTCCCTTGAGGATCTTCTAGATCCCATAACAACTGCTGTTTTGAGGGATGATGATGAGCAAGAGTAAATGAAGAACAAAACAGAATTTAAGGGCTTCTTAGAGAGTACCTTGGTGAAATCTTCAAGAGAAGGAAGGATTCTTGATGTTTTGCTCCGAAATGGGAGGTATTTGGAAAGCTTAGAGGAGTGAAATGAGGATGGAGGAGACTTGGAGGAGTAGAGGAGGGAATGGGAGTGAGTTGGGGTCGATTTCACCGCCGACCCTAGCGTGGGTTAAAAAGGCAGAGTTGCGGGCGGTTGCACCTCTGGCTGGAGCGGTGCAACCGCTGGCAACCCGTGGTAGCTGGAGGTGCCACCTCTGGCTGGAGAGGTGCCACCGCCTGCAGCCAGTGAGCACCTAATGTGATTTGATCAGGGAGCCTTTGCCATGCATATGTCATACGTATGTTGATAGTTTGTTTGGTATCCCTTTTAAGATCATGACATATTTAGTTTCTTCATGATACAAGAATTAATTCGTAGATGATATTGTTGATGGATTCGAAGATCAAGGGGATATGTGAATTTGGGTATCATAAGGTTGTATCCAAATCGTATTTGTGATTTCATAACTTCCACTTGTTACTTAAGCGTTACGAGTTCCTTTTTGACTCTTGGTTTATGACTATCGAGAGTCAAGGAGCAGAATATTATTTCTTGCTCCGGCCTAAAATTTTAATGTTTTTATAGGAAGGGATGATTTCTAGGAACCCATTTGCTTTTGGGTGCCTTAAGGATAGATATGCATTGTTTATCATATTGCATAGAGTTTATCATGGTTCCTTTAGGAACCCAAATCAATTTGTTTGGACTTATTTTCTTGAATGGACAACAATGTGTCTTGTGTCCAAATTTGCAACAAAAGTTGCATTTGTTTTGATGTTGAACATGTAAGATGGAGCCTTTTATGAAGGTGGTTGGATTTTGGTGAGAACTTGTCACGAATCCAATTCCACTTCTTTTGGGAACGTGACCCTTATTTGTAAGGATCATGTTTAATGACTTGCTACCAACTTCGAATTTCTTCAAGGTATCCTTGAGTAGCAGGTTTTCTTTTTGGAAAGTTTCTAAATCATGACATTTGGTACATGAATTTAAACTATCATGACTTTCAACTTTTAACTTGTCAAACTCACAAGTAAGACTATCATGCACCTTTTTCAGCAATTTATATTTTCTACTGATACTCTTGCATTCGTCAAATAAGTCATTGAAAGCATTTAATAATTCATCAAAAGATAAATCAGCATTTAATGAATTCGTTACCTCCTCTCCAATAGCCATTAAGGCGTAATGAGCAACTTGCTCGGTGTTGGACTCCTCTTCCTCAGATGCGCTCGAATCATCCCATGTTGCTTTGAGTGCTTTCTTCTTTGTTGTTCTCTTTTTGGCTTGGGGACAATCACTCTTGTAGTGTCCCGGCTTTTTGCACTCATAGCAAATAACTTGATCCTTCTTGGGTTCAAGTTTATTTTTAGTATCATTCTTAAACTTGTTTCTTTTAATAAATTTTTTAAATTTTCTAGTTAGAAGTGCCAAGTCGTCGTCACAGTCCTCATCACTTGAGTTTTCTCTCAAGTGATCTTCAGAAGTTTTGAGTGCCATATCCTTCCTGTTCTTTGGAAGGATGTTTTCTTGCTCTTCATGAGCTTTACAAGTCATTTCGTAGGTCATTAATGACCCGATTAATTCTTCAAGAGGGAAATTTCGCAGATCTTTTGCCTCTTGAATAGCCGTGACTTTAGGATCCCAACTCTTAGGAAGGGATCTTAGTATCTTATTAACAAGCTCAAAATCCGAAAAGCTCTTTCCGAGTCCTTTTAGACCGTTAACGACATCCGTGAAACGGGTAAACATGTCGCCAATGGTTTCACTCGGTTTCATCCGAAAAAGTTCGAAAGAATGTAACAGCAAATTGATTTTTGACTCCTTTACTCTACTTGTGCCCTCATGGGTCACTTCGAGTGTGTGCCAAATATCAAATGCAGTTTCACAAGTTGAAACACGGTTGAACTCGTTTTTGTCAAGTGCACAAAATAAGGCATTCATAGCCTTTGCATTAAGAGCAAAAGCCTTCTTCTCCAATTCATTCCAATCGATCATTGGAAGAGAAGACTTTGAAAAACCGTTTTCGACAAGGTTCCACAGTTCAAAATCCATAGAAATAAGAAAGATCCTCATTCGGGTCTTCCAGTAGGTGTAGTCCGTCCCACTGAACATGGGTGGACGAGTAATAGAATGCCCCTCTTGGTTTCCGGCATATGCCATTTCTCTTTGGGTTTTAATCCGTTAGAGAGTTAACCTTGCTCTGATACCAATTGTTAGGATCGAGAGCACTAAGAGGGGGGGGGGTGAATTAGTGCAGCGGAAATCTTTTAGCGATTAAAAACAAAAGCTGCGTTCGTTCGATAAAAATCAGTTTTGAAGCAAAAGCCGATTCTAAGATAACTTATGATTAAGTGCAGTTTACGTCTAAACGTAGTTTACGTCTAAACACAATTTACGTTTAAATGCAGTTTGCGTCTAAACGTAGTTTTACGTCTAAACGCAGATTTACGTTTAAACGCAGATTTACGTCTAAACGCAGATTTACGTCCAAACTCAGTTTACGTCTAAAACGAAGTTTTACGTCTAAACGCAGATTTACGTCTAAACGCAGATTTACGTCTAAACGCAGATTTACGTCTAAACTCAAATTACGTCTAAAACGTCTAAACACAGTTTGGACAGTTTTACGTCTAAACGCAATTTTACGTCTAGACGCAGTTTCAAAGGGATCTGAACTTAGAAACTCGTTCGTAAAAGCGCAGAAGATAGTTTTGTAGAATCAAGGCGTACACGTAAACTGCAATGTAAATATCGCACGAAAACACTAGTTTACGTCTGAAAACAGATTTGAAAAGATCAGCACTTAGAAACTTGTTCGTGAGGACGCAGAAGACAGTTTTGTAGAATCAAAACGTAAACGTAAACTGTAATGTACGAAAACACCGATTTACGTCTAAATGCAGATTCTGAAAGAACAGCACTTAGAACTTGTTCGTAGAAGCGCAGAAAGCAGTAGTTATGAAGGAGGTTTGCAGTAATGATAAAGTGCTCAAAATAAACGCAAACCAGAGATTTAGAGTGGTTCGGTCAGTCTTGACCTACTCCACTTTTGGCTTCCTCCACCGACGAGGTCACCGACGTCAACTAGAGGCCTTCCTTCAATAGGCGAAGGCCAACTGCCCTTTTACAGTTTCTCTCCTTTTGACAGGCTCAGGAGACAACCTTTACAGACCTTTCTCTCCTCACTTTACAACTCAAGAACTTGAAGAACAGAAGGAGGAGACTTAAAGGCTTTACAACACTTTTGAGCTCTTAGAATCACAGAAAAGATCAAGATTTCGGTGTGGGTCTGTGTCTTTTCAGTGCTGAATGGGTGGGGTATTTATAGGCCCCAACCCAATTCAAATTTCGAGCTCAAAACGATCAAATCCCGGAATTCCGGGATCAGGCGGTTGCACCTCTTGACTGGAGAGGTTGCATCGCCTGGCAGAGCTCGAAGACCGAGCTCAGGCGGTGCCACCTCTCTGTCAGGGAGGTTGCACCGCCCAGTCTTGCTCGAAGACTGAGCTCAGGCGGTGCCACCTCTCTGTCAGGGAGGTTGCACCGCCCAGTCTTGCTCGAAGACTGAGCTCAAGCGGTGCCACCTCCCGGCTGGGGAGGTTGCACCGCCCAGTCTCGCTGGGAGGCTTAGCCCAGGCGGTGCCACCTCCTGGCCTAGGCGGTTGCACCTCCTGGTGCAATCAGGGTCCGAATAGTTAGTTCCATTCGGCCCAATTTCAGTCTTTCATGGGCCCAATTGCCCCAAGATTAAGCCAAAGGGATCACCTCCCATTTTCCAACTTAATCAACGTGCTAACTACGATTAAATCTAAGACAATTTCTACAGCTTTGCTTCGGTGCGTCAATCGCTTCTTCCGGCGAGTTTCCGGCGAACTTCCGTCGATCATCCGATGAACCCTCGGTGATGCTCCTGCGGACTTCCGGCAAACTCCTGGACTTTGCGACGATCCACTTGGCAAGTTCCGACGAGCTTCGCTTGGCAAGCTTCTGGACTTCTCGGATCTGTTCTCGCAGAACCTCCGACGACCGTCCGAACTTCCGTCGAACTCTCGAACTTCCAATGTGATCATGAACTTGACTCCGGCGTAACTCCTACTGCTTGTCTAACTTTCATCGTAGATAATCCTGCACACTTATCTCAACACATAGATTAGACAACAAATGACAATTGACTTCATCATCAAAATCCGAGATTCAACAGAGAGTTCGTCGAAGATCGCTGAGAGCTCGTTGGAAGATCACCGAGAGTTCGTCGGCAGTTTGCCTGAAGTGCACCGGAAGATTCGTCGAGAAGTTCGTCAGAGGATCGATGAGAGAAATCAAGATACCGGACTAATCGCTTGCCTTAATCATAGTTAGTATATTAGTTGAGTTAGGATTGGGAAGTAATCCCACTAACTCAGATAAGGGGCCAACTAGGCCCTTAACAAGGCTGAATTGGGCTGGTTGAATAGCCCACTCAACACTTGAAGTCATGGCCGACGGTGCCACCACCCGGGACTCGGTCTCCCAGGTGCTCTAGGCGATTGTATTGCCTAGACTAGGTGGTGGTACCGCTGACAGTTAATGCTGTCAGTGGTGGTACCGTCCCTGTCAAGCGATGGTACCGCCAGAGCTCGGTCTCTGAGTTCTGTCAAGTGATGGTACCGCCTAGTGTCAGGTGTCAGGTGGTGGTACCGTCCAATAATGGCGGTGGTACCGCCAGTACCCCAAATTCCAAGGATGTGACACATTTTGGCTCCAAAATCCTAAATTCTTGAGTGTTAGTGTTGTAAAAAGTGCTAGAGTTCTCCTCCTTTTCTAAGTGTTGAGATCATTCAAGAGAGGTGTGAGACTTGTAAGAGTTATCTCATAAACCTGTGAAAAGGAGAAAGCACTGTAAAATGTGGTTGGTCTTCGCTTATTGAAGGAAGGCCATTAGTGGACGCCGGTGACCTCGACGGAGGAGGAATCCGAAAGTGGATGTAGGTCACAACAATCGAGCCACTCTAAATTCTGGTTTGCATTTCATTTTGAGTAATTTACCTTTATTGCAAGCTACTTTACCTTCTTACTGCCTTCTCTATACTCTCATATGCTTTTAAGTTAAAATCTTTACGAAACGATTTTTGTTGGAATCAGTTTTATCGAAATAAAGACTTTTGAAACTGGTAACTTTTTCTCTGCACTAATTCACCCCCCCTCTTAGTGCTGCTCTTGATCCTAACAATTGGTATCAGAGCTCGGTAACTCTCATTTGGTTTAAAACCCAAGAGAGATGACATTTGTCACTAACCAAGAGGGTCACTCAATTACACGTCCGCCCATGTTCAATGGAACGAATTACATATATTGGAAGACTAGAATGAGGATTTTTCTAATTTCTATAGATTTTGAGCTATGAAAATTGTCAAAAATGCTTTTCAAAAGTCTTCTCTTCCAATGAATGATTGGAATGAGTTGGAGTAGAAGATTTTCGCTTTAAACGCCAAGGCTATGAATGCCTTGTTTTGTACTTTAGATGTAAACGAGTTCAATCGTGTATCTATTTGTGAAACGGCTTTTGATATTTAGCACATACTCGAAGTGACTCATGAAGGCACTAATAGAGTGAAGGAGTCAAAAATTAATCTTTTAGTGCATACTTATGAGTTTTTTGGATGAAACTGAGTGAGACTATTGGAGACATGTACACCCGATTTACGGATGTCGTCAATGGTCTAAAAGGACTTGGTAAAAGTTTCTCAGATTTTAAACTTGTTAATAAAATCTTAAGATCCCTTCCAAAGAGTTAGGATCCTAAAGTAATGGCCATTCAAGAGGCCAAGGATTTAAATAACTTTTCGCTTGAAGAACTAATCACATCACTAATGACCTATGAGATGACTTGTAATACTAATGAAGAGCTTGAGAGCAACCTTCCAAAGAACAGGAAGGATATGATACCAAAAACTCAAGAAGACCACTTGAAAGAGAATTCAAGTGATGAGGACTTTGATGATGACTTGGCACTCTTAACAAGAAAGTTTAAAAAATTTATAAAAATGAATAAATTTAGAAGTAACACTAAAAATAAATTTGAACCCAAGAAAGAATAAGTCATATGCTATGAATGCAAGAAGCCTGGACATTTCAAAAGTGAATGTCCCAAGTAAGAATAAACAATCAGAGAAGAAGAAGGCTCTTAAAGCAATGTGGGATGACTCAAGTGCATCCGAAGAAGATGAGCAAACCAATATCGAGCAAGTTGCTCACTATGCATTAATAGTTATTGAAGATGAGGTAAGCAGTTCATTAGATGCAAGTTTATCTTTTGATGAATTGCTAAGCGCTTTTCATGATTTATTCAATGAATGTCAATTAGTTAGCAAAAAATATAAATTGTTAAAAAATGAGCATGCCTCTCTTGTTAGTGATTTTGATAGACTAAAAATTGAGCATGATAGTCTAGATCCTTGTACAAAATGCGATGAATTAGAAACGTTTAAAAGGAAAAAATTCACAACTACATGAAACCTTAAAAAAATTTGTAATAGGTAGCAAATCCTTAAATATGATTCTTGCAAGAAAAAATCATGTTCATAGAAGAGATCGAATCGGCTTTGTGAGTAACACTCATAAAAATCCAATCATCTTTGTTAAAGGTCCAACCTTGGAAGTTTCACCCCGAAACAAATGTAACTTTTGTTGAAATTTGGACATGTTGCTTATCAATGTCAATTTAAGAAATGTAGTCTACATAATTTGATTTGGGTTCCTAAAGGAACCGTAAAAAACTCCATGCAAAATGATAAGTTAAGCCGATCGATTTTTAAGGCATCCAAGGTCAAATGGGTACCTAAAAATCATCTTTTTTGGTAAAAATGTTTACCATCACAAGCTAGGAGCAAGAGATGGTACATTGATAGTTGATGCTTAAGGCATATGACCAGAGATCCATCTCAATTATCTAAGCTCACTAGCCTAGACGAAGGATATGTCACCTTCGGAGACAACAACAAGGGTAAAATCATTGGCAAAGGAACCATAGGTAACAAATCCAACTTTTTTATTGAAGATGTGTTGTTGGTTGATGTCTTAAAGCATAACCTTTTGAATATTAGTTAATTGTGTGATAAAGGATAC
The DNA here is from genome assembly GCF_036884655.1 of Musa acuminata AAA Group. Classification (NCBI taxonomy): domain Eukaryota; kingdom Viridiplantae; phylum Streptophyta; class Magnoliopsida; order Zingiberales; family Musaceae; genus Musa; species Musa acuminata. Next base: position 28,485,991 of record NC_088340.1, read on the forward strand.
ATTATTAGATTTGAATCCAATGCTTGCATTATTGAAAAAATATACAAAAACACATCTATGATTGTTCTAAAATAAAATAATATATACACTATCGACATTGATGATTTTTATAATGAAATATGTTTTTTGGTTTTAAATGATGATGCTTGGCTTTGGTATAGGAGATTAGGTCATGTTAGTGTTGGGAAATCTTGGGGGCGACATCACATGCACAGCGAAAGAATAAGAAAAAATAAAATCCCTGATTCTCAAAGAGATGTTCGTCGTCGTGCAAAGATTGGTGCGCAAAATTCGCGAAACTTAAAAACTACGTATAGAGTAGATTGTGTTACCTAGGGAGATCGTATATCCCTGTTTCCTTGCAGATCTTTAGGAGAGGGTGAAGGAGGTCAAGCGTCCTCCTCTCTAGCGGTGATCCACACAGCAGGGCTGCGACGACGCTCCTCAAAACTCTAGGCCTGCTCTGAGGTGGAGAGGGGGAGGAGAATAGGAGAGGCAAGCAAAGGCTCTAGCCTATGAGGCTCTGAATCCCTCCTATTTATAGAGGTCCCCTGTCAAACCCTAATGGGTCGTCCCCTAGTGGGTATTGGATCTACATCCAATAAGACAAGGGCTTCGTCAGATATCTCATATCCGAACCTCTACTCATCGCAATGCCTACCATATGTGTGTGACCCTCTAGGCCAAATATCGAGCTGGTCGTGAGCCATACCTATCAGAACTCCTTCTAACTCAGTGAATTATTATCTCTGTAATAATTCACTTGACTCATCGACTACGGACGTACTAGGCCACTACACCGTAGTGCCCAGACGATACAGGGGAATCCAATCCATTGGACCTGTCTGTCCTCAATTATCATGTACCTATAGTCCCTCATCCATCTAATATCCCAGAGACCGTATATCAAGCATGGTGCCGTCAGACCCATATGGTTTCTACTCGAGTCTCGCTCTAATCGGATTCTCCCAGATAACTCTTTTTCTCTCAACCCGAATGACCCTGGCCAGGGATTTGTCTGAGCAAGAACATATGGGATATTCCTCTCATGATGCCGAGAGTGGATGATCCTCTATTGACACTTAATAGCCCTCGTAAGGTCGACTATCACTCCCAATGACCAGCTGTACTAGATCTAGGACAATCAAACCTATAAGTCTAGTATCAAAGAGTAGAGCACTCATATAGGACATTTTTGGTGTGTAACATCCCCTATTTTTAAAAATTTAGTAAAAGGTTTGTTTGTAAAACATAAGGATTATTTAATAATTATTTTATATTCAATGATATTATATTAAAAGTTTATGGCCAGGGATCTAAGAGTAAATATTAGAAGTTTGATATAATTTATGAAAGATTCAGATTTAAGTTAAAAAAATATATATATAGTGGACATGTGTCACTAGCTAACCTAAGGTTGGTGCCACTTATCTTTGCTCTAAAGATGACACCTAGCCCCTTTCATGCATGCATGACACCTTGCAACTTTTACATTAGCCAAAACCCAAATAATTAGATGAAAGGTTAAAGAAAACAAACCTGAAGAGTTGCAGCCAACGTGAGTTTGAGAAAAGAAGACGAAGAAGAAGAAGAAGAAGAAGAAGAAGAAGAAGAAGAAGAAGAAGAAGAAGAAGAGCTTGAGGTTTTTCATCAATTTTCCCACATTTGGGATTCAAATAATTTTAAGACAAGTATTCTAACCCCATCCCACAGTAACCTTAATCTCTATTTTCATGTTTATTCTGCAAAATTTGAAAGATTTCAACTGAGAACCAGACCTTCTTTCGTTTTGATATAAAGCTATGAATCTGTAATTTTTCGGTAATCTGACCTCTATGCAATGTTTCGGTCATAACATTTTGTAATAAACTCTGATTTAGACAAAAACTATTCCATTTGAAATTAGACAAAAAAATCTTTATTTTGGTACTACGATCGAATGATTTGGAGTTTAAATGCCTACTAAGACTTCTGTTTAAATTAACCCTATAGATTCTGCAAAACAGGGACTGAAATTGCTGACCTCTTGTTACTTAACTACTTATAACTCTCTGCTATGAACTCGGATTCCTACAACGTATGATTTATTCGAAGCTAGACTCAAAATGCTTTCTGTATATATCTCATTTGAAATTTTTGGAGTACAAATGCTAACTGAAACATCTACTTTACTCGACCCTATGGATTAAGTAAAACAGAGCTAATATTTTCAGACCTTTCACTATGAAATTATCTGTAACTCCCTGTTATAAATTCCAATTCTTGTAAAACTTGATTTGTCTAAAACTAGATTGATAAAGCTTTCTAATTACACCTATTTTGTATAAATTGGAGCATAATTAGTTATCCAAATAGTTTATACAATGTTCCTATCAAATTCTGCCAGAATCGAGCTTTGGTTGATTTCGGCTTTCCTTGTTTCTTCTCTTTGGAAATCGATTTCGGCAAAAACTCTTACTTTAGTTAAGCTTTATATTATTACCTTAAATTCTTATATACTTTTGTCCTTTATTTATTTGTACATCTGCAGCTATCATCTAAAGTTCATGTTTGCATCGTAATGATTTGGCACATGCATCCCATTGTTCCGTATTTGCTTTCGATATGTGCCTCTTCCAGTTTCATTTCTTTGGACATTGAATTCACCTAACTTTCTTATTTCAATTGAGCTATATGTAATTTCTTGAAATTCTTGTATGCTCTTGCTTTTGTTTTCTTTCAAATATGAATATATTTATGAAAGATTATGTTTGTATCGTATTGACTCGAAAGGCATATATACATTTCATTTTTCCACATGTGCTTCCGATAAGTCCCAATTCATTATTTATAATACCCTTTTGTACTCTGGTATTTGTGGGATTATTTGGACCTTTGCCAGAAATGGTAAAGGGTAGGTGCTTAGAGCCCGCGATGCTCTAGATTATGTTTGGTGGTCATTCAGAAATGGATGGACCATATTATGTTTGGAATCCCACTTCACCTTCTATCTGTTGGATATGAAATTCAGAACCGACCTAGCACTTGGGTAGGGTGAGAGGGCTCGAGTAGGAAAGGGCTACCCGTGGATGGAGTCGAGAACTCATCACGGCGTGGAGCCACCACTAAGTTAAACCTCACATGCACTTTGCTAGAGTATGACGTTTGAGCTTCTATTTCGTATTTGTTCTTTGATATGTTCTGAAATGCTTCTTATGCTTCCGAAATATTACCATATGCCATTGATATGTTCTGAAGCACTTCATTCACCATTGATATGTTCTAAACTATTTCATATGCCATTGATATCCAAAATGCTCCTTATGTCTTTGTTATGCCTTGAAATTACCATATGTTATCGATATGCTCCTTATGCCAATGATAAGCTCCAATTACCTTTCCTCGATTGTATGAACAAAACGTGCTTTGAACGATACAATATTGTAATTCTGCATTCAAACAAAACATGCTACTGTTTCATATTATATCTCTGCTTTGTATTTTGATACCTTATTTGTTTGAAGCCTGTCCTTTTTGCTATGGATATGTTAGTCATTTGCTGAGCTTTATATGCTCACCCCGTTGATATATAAATTTTTCAGGATAATTTATCGCTCGCAAAAATATGTAGTTTGGGTTGAGGCAGTGGGAAGCTAGAAGATTTTAGGGCAAATCTTTTGTACTTGATATGTTGATGTTGTATAAGTTCCTTTTGTGTGTATTAATGACAAATCTAGATTGATGTATCCTATAAATATTTGAAAAATACCTCTCATGTTATGATTTTGGGAATGTTAAGTTAAAATTATGTACTGAATGATATAAACATGTGGTACATATTGGTTTTGTAATTGTGTAGATTCTCACAACTATGGATTTATGATGTGGTTATGGTTTAGTTAAGTTGCCTTTGAATTTTAAGAATCATCTAATGACATGATGTATGATTATAAACTGCACAAGTTTTATGAATTGTGGATTGTAGAGGTGAATGACTTATGTTTTTCTTAGTGACCTTAAATGTATGATTGGATCCTGGATTGTTTGTTGAATTATAATATTATCAATCTTAAGTTAGGTTTACACCTCTTGAATGAAAATTAAATCGGGAGGGGCGTGACAGAGTGGTATCAGAGCGTGGTTTGAGGATCACTGAAATATTTGATATGTTGACGTGCAAAATATATTGATGTCTAGTGAACTATAGTGATTGATTAAAATTTTCTTTGATGCATTTTAGGAATCTAGGATGATGAGGATATTTAGTCCTACTTCATCTGCTTTTGATTAATTAAGTACAATAAAAGGGTTGATCGGGGATATTAAATCAGAGTGGCGTAGTAGAAGTGTGGTGAACCTAATACATTGGTAGCAGAAAAATAGATGATGCGATTGGAGAAGATATTTGATGTACGAAATTGTTCTGATGATTAAAAGAATTTCTGAAGAACAAGGATAGGAATATGTTAGGACTCTAGCTTGGAGATTCCTAATTGAGAGGGACATTCATGTAAAACTGTTAGGACTCTAGCCAGAAGAGTCCTAATTGTGAGGGACATTCTGTTAGGACTCTAGCTAGGAGAGTCCTAATTGAGAGGGGCATTCATATAGGAAGTTTTTTCTTAGAGAAGAATTAGGAGTTGTAAGGGAATATGAGTCTTGAGTATGAGTCCTATTAGGAGTTGGTTAGAAGTAAGAGTCTTAAGTAGGAGTCCTATTAGGAGTTAGGGTTTATAAGCCCTATAAATAGCCATGTATTCCTTCTCTTTTCTTAAGCAATAGATGAATCTTTTCTGCAGCCTTTGAGCAGCAACTTGGAGGGAGGAACCCCTATAAAGTTTCAAGGAGGCCGATCCCCTAAATAGATCAACCCAAGTTTAGAATCTGCAAGGGTTCTAACACCTGGTATCAGAGCAGCGTTCTTGGCATCTCGCTGCCCTTCCACTGCCATCCATCAGCCCTCCACAACCGCCCAAAGCAATTCCCACAATTGCTTAAAAGATCGTCACCGAATTCCACCATCATCTCCACCACCGTGGATCATCTTTTGATCTCCCCGTGAATTGCAACAGGTTCTGGTTTCCTACCTTACTGCTGCTGCAATTTAGTTATCCTTATTCGAAAAAAAAAAAAAAAAAATCGTTCTTATATTGCTGCATAAACTTTTCGTCACAAAGTTTTCATCTCTACGACGAAAGATACATTGCAGAATTCCAACCGCATAGCACCATCTGTTTGATCTTGCTACTGTACTTTTTCTATCCAAATTTCTACGAAATTTTTATGACATCTTTGATACTTCCTAACAGTGGATTTCCCTTTGGTTTCATCAAAAAATTCTCAGTATAAACTACTGATCTTTTATGTCCAATCTGCTGCACTTGAATTGCAGAATTCAAGCCGCATAGCACCACCTGTTTGATCTTGCTACTGTGATTTTTCTATCCAAATTTCTACGAAATTTTTATGACATCTTTGACACTTCCTAACAGTATATTTCCCTTTGGTTTCATCGAAAAATTCTCAATATAAAACTACTGATCTTTTATGTCCAATCTACTGCACTTGAAAATCTATGCTACAGAAAATTTCAGCTGCATATCGTTGCCTTAACCCATCTATTTGCAATCGTTTTTGAATGAAATTTCTTATAGACTTCATATATCATCTTGGCTTCCATCTAAGATTGATCTATTAAGAAATTCATCTCTAAAAACGATTTTATGTTGCTGCAAATTTTCATCGTAACCCGCTGAAATTTTTCGATGATAATTCTGCAATTGCAACTTGCACCAATTTCTTTGCTGTTATACTGCCGAAATTTTCTTGATTAAATTAGATATCCTTGCTGTCATATAAACTGTGATTTTTCTATCAATTCCCTCCTCAATTCTCTCAAGTTTTTGGTGGAAATTACGTCGAGAAACCGTTGTTTCTTCGACGACAATTCTACTCTTACAAGACAGCACATACTTGCTGCAACTTCCACGGATTTCTGTCAAACCTTTGCTACCATCTACCACAGATCCAAAACTTTCATCCACAGCCCTAAAACTCTACCAAACCACACCCTCAAACTGCACCCAAAACAGCCACAAAACAAGCCTAAACCGCAGCCTATATCCACCAATCCACCAACACTTTCGACCATCACTTCTCTCAACCTATATATGCCTTTAACCCAACAGCAAAAGAGAGATCTTAACATCATTGATTTGGGGCCATATACTATGACATCTAAGGAGGCAATCAATGCTAAATTCAAAGCCTTGGAGGCGCGAATGGAGGATAAGATTCGGATGCTCTTTACCGAACTCAGATTGGGCCGACCACTAAGCCCGAAGAAATCATATCAAGGAGAGAGCTTTGCCCAATCACACCAAGCCCGAAGAGATGACTTCCAAGGGGAGGGTAGGCTCTATGACCGACCCCAACTATCCATGCATGAGAGTGGACTTCCCTAGATGGGAAGAAGGAGACCCGATTGGTTGGATCTCGCGCGCGGAGCGATATTTTCGGTACCACAAAACCGCGGATGTATCTATGGTGAAAATTGCAGCTATATATCTTGAAGGGGATGCTATACAGTGGTTTGACTAGTTTGAACATACTTATGGAGTCCTTTCATGGCGACAATTCAAAGAAGGACTGCTGATTCGCTTCAGACCAACCGATTACGAGAATATTGACGAACAACTAACAAAGATCCAACAAACCTCCACCATTCAGGAGTACCAAACCAGGTTTGAAAGGTTATCTAATCAAACTCATGATTGGTCTCAAAAACAGCTATTGTGGACCTTCATTGAGGGCTTGAAGCCGGAGATCCGAGGAGAAGTTAAAGCGCGATAACCGTATACGCTTATGGCAGCCATCTCTTTCGCACGACATCAAGAGGAGCAATTGAACCATGAAGCTCGGAGGACTAGGGTTGCTCCTCAACCAGTAATATTGAAGCCCTTAGCCCCCCCTACTATTGACCAAGTCCCTACACCAAAGAGGTTAACAAGAGAAGAGCTTCGGGAGTGATATACGAAGGGGTTATGTTGGCATTGTGACGAGCCGTGGAGCCGTGAGCATCGCTGTAGTAAAGGGAGACTTCTTATGATTGAACCAATAGAAGAAGAGGTCATTGAACATCCAGAAGAGAGCCTTGAACATGAAGAAGAAGATGCAGAAGAAGAGCCACAACCGACTGAAGTTACGGTGCATGCACTAGCCAGCTACTCAAACCCGGAAACGATAAAAGTTGGAGGCCTTCTCAAACAACAACTGATCACTGTTCTCATCGACACGGGCAGTACTACTAACTTCCTAAATAGTAAGCTTGCTGTTCGGATATCATTACCTATCGAGAATCGCTGCAGGTTTGATGTTAAGGTCACCGACGGACGGATTTTGAATTGTGATCATAGGCGCTTGCAAGAGAAACTATTGCTGCAGGACCAAGAGATAATTGCAGATTTCTTCCTTCTCCCTCTTAACAATCATGAGGCCATGCTTAGAATTAAATGGTTGACGACATTAGGTGATATTTCTTGAAATTTTATGAAACTAATTATGAAATTTTACAGTAAGGAGAAACAGGTGACATTGCACGGGAAACGTGGGGGCGACATAACAACGATTTGCACACAACAAATGGAGAATGTTTTGCATAAAGCATGCAGCGGCTTTTTGGTACAACTTGAGTAGCAAACTAAGGGAGAGCCAACAGAATTTGAAGATCCAAATCTACTTCCTTTGCTTGCTGAATTTTCAAATATATTTGACGAACCGCGCAACCTACCTCTTACCCGTCGGCATGATCATTGTATAATGATTCTTCCAGGCAAATCTTCAGCAAATGCTCAGCCATATCAGTATCCACATCTCCAGAAGGATGAAATAGAAAGGATTATAAAAGAGATGCTCGAAACAGGAGTTATTCGGTCATGTTGCAACCTCTACTCTTCGCAGGTGCTACTTGTACGCAAGAAGGACGGAACAAGGCAAATATGTGTTGATTACCGAGCTCTCAATGGCATAATCATCAAGGACAAATACTTTATTCCAATAGTAGATGAATTGCTAGATGAAAGGGAGCACAAATCTTTACAAAGCTGGACCTTTGATCCGGGTATCATCAAATACGAGCATGCGAAGAAGACATATGGAAAACCACCTTTTGAACACACAACAACCACGAATTTTTGCTTTCTTCAACAAAAGGTGGAATATCTTGGGCATATCATATCAGAGGAAGGTGTGGCAGTGGACCCCTTCAAAATTGGAGCAATGCAAAACTGGCCGACCTCGAGAAACATAAAATTGCTACATGGCTTTCTGGGTTTAACAGGCTACTACTACAAGTTCATGAAAAACTATGGAAAGATCAGTGCACCACTTACTTCCTTACTAGAAAAAGATGTCTTCCAATGGTTGGACAGAGCCTCTGCTGCCTTCGACAAACTTAAGGCAGCCATGACGACGACGCCGGTGCTAACACTACCAGATTTCAACCGATCCTTCATTATTGAGGCCGACACATCTGGAGTCAAAATTGGAGCCATTCTCATGCAAGATGGTCAACCACTCACATACACTAGCAAGGCATTATCTCCCTCCCATCAAAATAAGTCAACATATGATAAGGAGATGCTTGCCATTGTGCGCGCAGCAACGAGGTGGAGACCCTACTTGATTGATCGACGATTTCAAATTAAAACCGACCATAAAAGCCTCGAGTACTTTTTGGAGCGAAAGATATCATCCCCTGAGCAGCAAAAATGGGTAACAAAACTTCTTAGATTTGATTATGAAATAACTTACAAAAAGGGGAAAGAGAATGTTCTTGCAGATGCGCTTTCGCAGCTACCCGAGCAAGCTGAAGTTTCGGCCATTTCACTTCCGACCAGCAACTTTCTTAAGGATATTAAGATGGAATGATAGGAAGATTCAGATACTAGTAAGATTATAAAAAAATTGGAGGAAGCACCAAGCCCCATGGCTCATTACAATTGGGACTCAAAAGAATTATACTACAAGGGACGCATTGTGCTTATGACAAATTCTACTTGTATCTTCAATAGCAGATTTTGGATAAAGTTATTCTATATGCAGGGTACTAAATTGAAAAGGAGTACGACATATCACCCACAAACCAACAGCCAACCGGAAGTTTTAAATAGGTGCTTGGAGACAGCCCAAAGCCACCCACCAAATATGACTACCCAAAGAGAACTCCAGACCCAGCCAAGTGCCATTATTGATCGACGGATCGTGACTCGACGACGACAACCCACTAATAAAGTGCTAATACAATGGGCGAACCTACCAATAGAAGATGCCACTTGGGAGAATTATGATGACATGAAGATCAAATTTCCAGAATTCATGAATCATCAGCCTCGAGGACAAGGCTGATTTGAAGAGGGCGGGTCTGTTAGGACTCTAGCTTGGAGAGTCCTAATTGAGAGGGACATTCATGTAAAACGGTTAGGATGCTAGCTAAGAGAGTCCTAATTGAGAGGGACATTCTATTAGGACTCTAGCTAGGAGAGTCCTAATTGAGAGGGGCATTCATGTAGGAGGTTTTTTCTTAGAGAAGAATTAGGAGTTGTAAGGGAATAGGAGTCTTGAGTAAGAGTCCTATTATGAGTTGGTTAGAAGTAAGAGTCTTAAGTAGGAGTCCTATTAGGAGTTAGGGTTTAGAAGCCCTATAAATAGCCATGTATTCCTTCTCTTTTCTTAAGCAATAGATGAATCTTTTCTGTAGCCTTTGAGCAGCAACTTGGAGGGAGGAACTCCTATAGAGTTCTAAGGAGGCCGATCCCCTAAAGAGATCAACCCCAAGTTTAGAATCTGCAAGGGTTCTATCAGTGACCTACATCCACTTTCGGATTCCTCCTCCGTCAAGGTCACCGACGTCCACTAATGGCCCTCTTTCAATAGGCGAAGATCGACCTCTTTTGATTTTTTACTCTTTCACTCTACTTGTGTCTTCGTGAGTCACTTAAAGTGTATGTCAAATATCAAATGTGGTTTCACAAACCGAAACACGATTGAACTCATTTTTATCAAGTGCACAAAATAAGGCATTCATAGCCTTTGCATTAAGAGCGAAAGTCTTCTTCTCCAATTCATTCCAATCGATCATTAGAAGAGAAGACTTTGAAAATCCATTTTTGATAAGATTCCAAAGTTCAAAATCCATTGAAATAAGGAAGATCCTCATTCGGGTCTTCCAATAGGTGTAGTATGTCCCATTGAACATGGGTGGACGTGTAATAGAGTGGCCCTCTTGATTTTCGATGTATGCCATCTCTCTTAGGTTTTAATCCGTTTGAGAGTTAACCTCACTATGATACCAATTGTTAGGATCAAGAGCACTAAGAGGGGGGGTGGGGGGGGTGAATTAGTGTAGCGAAAAACTTTCGACGATTAAAACTGCGTTCGTACAATGAAATCCGATTCCGACGTAAAAGTCATTTCGTGCATATAATAACTTTGAAAGCTTATGGAAATGTATTTGAAGTAAAGTAAGGAAGACAGTTTGCAGTTAAGATAAATAGCACAAAGGAAATGCAAACTAGATTTTAGAGTGGTTCGGTCAAACATGACCTACATCCACTTTCGGCTTCCTCCTTCGACGAGGTCACCGGCGTCTACTAAAGGCCTTCCTTCAATAGGCGAAGGCCAACCACCCTTTTACAGTTTTACTCCTTTTGATGGGCTTAGGAGACAACCCTTACAGAATTTTCACTCTTCTCTTGAATGATCAAAACTTGGAAGAAAAGAGGGAGGAGAACTTTTAGCCTTTACAATACTTTTGAGCTCTAAAATCATAGAGTAAGATCAAGCTTTTGATACCCTTTCATGCAGGAAAGGGTAGGGTTTATATAGGCCCCAACTAGTTTGAATTTGGAGCTAAAAAGTGTCATCTCCTGGTTTTTCGGGGTCCTAGCGGTACTACCACCATAATTGAGTTGTACTACTGCCTGTCATCTATTATTGGGCGGTACTACTGCTCAGTCTAGGCGGTACTACTGCCTGACATCGCTCGGAGACCGAGCTCAGGCGGTACCACCGCATGACAAGGCCGGTACCACCGCTGGCAATAATAACTACTGGCGGTACCACCGCATGACAGGGCCGGTACCACCGCTGGCAATAATAACTACTGGCGGTACCACTGCTTGATAGGGGTGGTACTACCACCCAAAATTCCTAGGAGACCAAGTCTCCTAGGCGGTGCCACCGTCGGCCAAGAAATATGAGTCCGAATGGGCTAATCCATTCGGCCTAATTTGGATTTGTCAAGGGCCCAATTGCTTCCAGATTAAGTTAATGGGATCACCTCCCATTCCTAACTTAATCTGCATGCTAACTATGATATTTAAGATATTAATACTGCAACTTGCTCCGGTGCGTTAATCGCTTCTTCCAGCGAGCTTCCGGCAAACATCCGACGAACCCTCAGCGATGCTCCAGCGGACTATTGGCAAACTCTTGGACTTGCGATGATCCACCTGGCGAGTTCCGACGAGCTTCTTTGGCAAGCTCTTGGACTTCTCGGATTTGTTCCCGTAGAACCTCCGACGACCGTCCGGACTTCCGTCGAACTCTCGAACCCCCAACTCTCGAACTCCGGCGCAACTCCTGTTGCATGTCTTATTGCCATCGTTGTTAATCCTGCACACTTATCTCAACATATGGATTAGATAACAAATGACAATTGACTTCATTATCAAAATTCAAGATTCAATTTGATGACCTATGAAATGATGTGCAATGCACGTAAAGAACTTGAGAACCACCTTCCAAAGAACAGGAAGGATTTTGGACTTAGAATAATTGAAGACCACTCGAGCATAAGCTCAAGTGATGGTAAACTTGAATTCCTCATAAAATTTTTAAAACAAGAATCGAAAATTAAAAATGAACTTAAAAAGAAGAAGAAGACGACTTTAGACGAATTGAGCTCATCCGAAGGCAAGAAAAAAATCAACAAAGGCGAGGTGACAAACTATGCCTTAACGACTTTCTATAATGAGGCTGCTAGTCATATGTGCCCAGCAAGCCAATCACATGAGTGATGGCACGTGTGACTTGATATAAAATCTTTTTGCTTATTATATTTTGGCATATATCACTTTATATATATATATATATATATATATATATATATATATATATATATATATATATATATATATATATATATATATATATATATATTTATTTATTTATTTATTTATTTATTTATTTATTTATTTATATATATATATATATATATATATATATATATATATATATATATTGTGATGTCCTTGAATTTGTGCAATGGGAATCGGATCGTGATGAGATCACGATAATGAGATCGATTCACCTTTAAACACATATCCTAAATAATCCCGATCATAGTTTACTCAAGAGGGACATCGTGATAACCGGATAGACTGGTGTGCTGTATACCCGTCCATATGATGGATGCAGCTAGTCTCACAGCTGCTCGTGTAGGGACACTAGGGATACAGTACAGGTGCTCATTGGAGAATGAGTTCACTGATTGATCCGCTTACAGAATGCTAGATGGTTGATGATGCCTTATTGTCAGACAGCGATTCCGTAGTCCTAGTGGTGTATCTGATCTTTAGACTTGAGACACCAAGGATGTCCTGTATGAGTGCTCCACTCTTTGATACCAGACTTATAGGTTTGGCTGTCCCAGATCTAGTACAATTGGTCATAGGGAGTGGTAGTCGACCTTATGAAGGCTATTGAGTGTTGATAGAGGATCATCCACTCTCGGCGTCATGAGAAGAATATCCCATGTGTTCTTGCTCAGACAAATCCCTAGCCAGGGTCATTCGGGTTGAGAGAGAAAGAGTTCTCCAGGAGAATCCGATTAGAGCGAGACTCGAGTAGAAACCGTATGGGTCTGACAACACCATGCTCGATATACGGTCTCTGGGATATTAGATAGATGAGGGATTATAGGTACACGGTAACTGAGGACAGACAGGTCCAATGGATTGGATTCCCCTGTATCGTCTGGGGACTACGGCTTAGTGGCCTAGTACTTCCGTAGTCGATGAGTCAAGTGAATTATTACAGAGATAATAATTCACTGAGTTAGAAGGAGTTCTGACAGGTATGACTCACGGCCAGCTCGATATTGGGCCTAGAGGGTCACACACATATGGTAGGCATTGCGATGAGTAGAGGTTCAGATATGAGATATCCGATGGAGCCCTTGTCTTATTGGATGCAGATCCAATACTCACTAGGGGAGGACCCATTAGGGTTTGACAAGGGATCTCTATAAATAGGAGGGATTTAGAGCCTCATAGGCTAGAGCCTTTGCTTGCCTTTCCTATTCTCCTCTTCCTCTCCACCTCAGAGCAGGCCTGGAGTTTTGAGGAGCGTCGTCGCAACCCTGCTGTGTGGATCACCGCTAGAGAGGAGGACGCTTGACCTCCTTCACCCTCTCCTAAGGATTTACAAGGAAACAGGGATATACGATCTCCCTAGGTAACACAACCTACTCTATACGCAGTTTTAAGTTTCGCGGATTTTGCGCACCAATCTTCGCACGACGACGAACATCTCTTTGGGAATCAGGGATTTTGTTTTCTTATTCTTCTGCTGCACATGTGATGTCGCCCCCAATATTTCCCAACAGTGGTATCAGAGCCAGGTTGTTCGTGCAAATGATTGGTTTTGAACTGCGTGTGTTGTGTTTAGGAAGAATTTTGACGTCAAAATCATTGACGCAAAAACAAGGAAGGGCAGCAACAGTTGTTACCCTCGATCTGCGTGCGTGCAGCGCAGCCGAAGGCGGGCATCACAGGGGCTGCGTCTACAATAGCCGGCCGGCGGCCTGCTTGCAGCACGCTTGCGTCCGGCGGAGCTAGCAGCCCGCGGGCAGAGGTGCCTGCAGCCGCTTCTCCCGCGTGGTGAGGCGCCACAGGGCAGCAGCGCCTGTCGCCGCTGCTCCCACGGGCGAAACCTCCCCACAGGGGCGGGCGCCCGGCGGGACAGCACCGCCTGCGGGCGTTGCCCCGTGGGCAGAACCGCTCGCGGAGGCGGCGGCGCCCGTAGGGGCGCGAACCTGCAGGGGCAGCACCGCCTACGGGCGTTGCCCCGTCGATAGAACCGCCCGCGGGGGCGCCCACTCGCAGCGGCATCACCGCCAGCGGGAGTGCCGCCTGCAGGCGAGGGCAGCGCCCTCGCCCCGCCGCCATTAGGGTGGCGGCGACGGCAGCAGCAAAGGGCGTAGGGCATTAGGGTTTTCTGGGCAAAAGATAGTTTTGCCCCTCGGAATTTGAGAAATTCCAGTTTCTGTCTTTTGTCCAAATTATGAAAATACCCCTATAAATTTAGAAATTCTCTACATGTCCTTGATTTTAGAAAATATTAATTAATTAAAAGGTTTAGTTGATTATTATTTTTATTATTATCTAGTAGTCCTACATGATGATGATTATTTATACATGTGATGTATGATGTGTGGACGGATGATCATGGACCGTGTGATGTGTGTACTTGTGATTATTAATATTGAGGTCTGCGAGCCTCCATTATATTTCTCATTTATTGTCGGGCCTGCGTGCCTATGATTAAGTTGTAATCACATCAAAGGCGCAGCGGGAGCGTGGATGCGATAGCGGGACCCACGAGACGGACGATCGCGATGCATCAAGATGCATCAAAATATCGACGGAACCGACGAGGACGAGATGGACGATCACAGGGCATGGAGATGCAACGTTGCACACATAGATCTTGATGTGAGTGATTAGGCCTTCTGGCTCGGGCCTAATCATATTAGGTTGTGGTCCATGATCATCTGGTGTCATTGCTTATACACATACTAGATATGTATATATATTTGCATGCGATGTAGATATATATTAAATATGTATATGTGTGACATGTCATATTAGGAGACCAAATCATAGAAACATCTCTCGATAATATTAAGTCGGTAAATGTGAGGCAATTAGATTAACCCACGTGGCCTTCCATCGTTATAAGTAGGAACCGATTCCCGGTGTAGGTTGAGTTGGTCGAGTCCCTCGAGACTCACCTATATCACGATTCGCTATCTTGCTTACGACATAGAGATGTCACCGGTGACCTGAGGGCATGGTATACTTGGTCGAGTCCCTCGAGGGTATATCATCAAATCAGACTAATTTTGTAACGAAGGTGTTGACTTAACCGAGCATCATGGTTGGTCGAGTCCCTCGAGGCCATGGTGATTCGGAGGCCGAACAGGATGGGAATCACAAGGAGTTGTGATCGGCAAGAGTTGCCTACCTTTTAGACTTTGTGATTGGTCGAGTCCCTCGAGGTTACACTAAGACGCTGATTGGATCCTGATCCCCACTAAAAGTCTACCGGAGACTTTCGTTTCACGTGCTGAGGGTGTCGCTTGACTCGTTAGTAAAATAGTGGGAGCATATTAAGATAGAAGTCCATATCTTGATAGTTTATTTCTTGGAAAATCTACATGTTATTCATTTCTGCTGCATCTTTATTTTCAGAAAATGTCGCTTTCAAATCCCTTACGTGGCATACTTGATGTCAACCGCCTCACTGGTCCAAATTATACGGATTGGCTCCGTAACTTGAGAATTATTCTCATAGCGGAGAAAATCGTGTACGTCCTTGATACAGTGATGCCTGCGCCCGAAGAAGGGGCAAACGAGGATGAGATTGCTCGCTACGTGAAGTACATTGATGACTCCACTCTTGCTCAGTGCTATATGTTGGGCTCTATGACTCCTGAGTTATAGAGACAACATGAAAAGATGGATGCTAGATCCATTCTCCTACATGTCCGTAAATTGTTTGAGGAACAGGGAAGGACTCAGCGATATGAGATATCCAAGAGCCTCTTCCGCGTTAGGATGACTGACGGGACACCGGTTCAGAACCATGTCCTAAAGATGGTTGAGTGGATAGAGAAACTCACAGGTCTAGGAATGGTCCTAGAGAATAACTTGTGTGTGGACATTGTACTTCAGTCCCTACCAGATTCCTCTTCACAGTTCATAATGAATTTTAATATGAACAAGCTTGAGGTGACTCTCCCAGAGCTCCTCAATATGTTGAGGGAGGCAAAGAGTACTATTAAGAAAGAGAAGCCAGTTCTCTACACTGGTGAGACCAAAAAGAAAAGGAAAGCAGAAAGGTCCCTTAAGAAGGGAAAGGGCAAGGGCAAACCAGGTAAAGCAAAGGTTGCTAAGAAAGACCCAACAAAGGACAAAGGTCAATGCTTCCACTGTGGTAAAGATGGGCACTGGAAGAGAAACTGCAAAGAGTACCTTGCAGAAAGGGCGGAATAGAAGCTTAGAGAAGCTTCAAGTACATTCATGATCAATCTCCAATTGTCAGATTTTTGTGATAGTGCATTGGTATTGGATACCAGTATTGCTTATCACATCTACAATTTATTGTAAATTCTAGTAATTCCGAGGGGAGATTGACGAGAGGAATATTGCATAAAGGTTTGTTTATGCAAGACACTACTCCATATATCATGAATGTAAGTGTCTAAGAGGAAATGAGATGAGGTGAACAGTGCATACCTATGGCATTGTAGGCTAGGTCACATCCATGAAAGAAGGATTCAAAAGTTACTAAATGATGGATATCTAGATCCATTCGACTATGTGTCATATGCAACTTGTGAGCCTTATATTCATGGAAAACTGACCAACTCTCCATTTAGTAGAACTGGAGAGAGAGCCACTGAGTTGTTGAAACTCATACATAGTGATGTATGTGGACCCATGTCAACTCATGTCATTGGAGGTTACTCCTACTTCATTACATTTACTGATGATTTCTCAAGGTATGGATATGTGTACTTAATGAAGTACAAGTCCGAGGCCTTTGAGAAATTCAGAGAGTATAAGAATGAGGTGGAGAACCAGACTGGAAAGAGTATCAAAACTCTTTGATCAGATCGAGGAGGTGAGTACTTAAGTACAGAGTTTACTCAGTTCCTCAAGGACCATGGGATATTATCCCAATGGACACCTCCTTATACACCTCAGCTCAATGGTGTCTCTGAAAGGAGAAATCGTACGTTGTTAGATATGGTACGGTCCATGATGAGTTTCGCTGACCTACCCATCTCATTCTGGGGATATGCCCTAGAAACCGCAGCTTACCTTCTGAACAGAGTTCCAACTAAGTCGGTAGTATCTACACCATATGAGATATGGAAAGGGAAGAAGCCTGATCTTAAGGTTGTTAAGATTTGGGGCTGCCCTGCCCATGTTAAAAGACACAACCCCAATAAGTTAGAATCAAGGACAAAGCGATGCAAATTTGTGGGATACCCCAAGGAAACTTGTGGGTATTATTTCTATCATCTCGAGGACCAAAAGGTCTTTGTAGCTAAGAGAGTAGTGTTCCTTGAGAAGGAACACATTCTTGGCGGAGACAGTGGGAGAATGATAGAGTTGAGCGAGGTTGGAGAACCAAGCTCAAGCACCACTCTACAACCCGAGTCTGTTCAGGTACCTAATACACAAGTTTCAACTTTACGTAGGTCTGATAGAGTATCCCATCCTCCTAAGAGATATGTGAGACATATTAGAGGAGAGGATGTTGAGGATATTGATCCTCAGACCTACGAGGAGGCTATTATGAGTATAGACTCCGGGAAGTGGCAAGAAGCCATGAATTCTGAGATGGATTCTATGTACTTCAATAAGGTTTGGAACCTAGTTGATGCGCCCGAAGGTATTGTACCCATCGGTTGCAAGTGGATCTTTAAGAAAAAGATCGGAGTAGATAGAAAGGTAGAGACCTATAAAGCAAAACTAGTGGCTAAGGGGCATCGTCAAAGGCAAGGTGTTGACTACGACGAAACCTTCTCACCCGTAGCAATGCTAAAATCCATCAGAATTCTATTGGCTATTGCAGCACACTATGATTATGAGATCTGGCAGATGGATGTGAAAACTGCATTCCTCAATGGGAACCTCAAGGAGGAGGTGTATATGATGCAACCTGAGGGATTCGTGTCCAAGAACTGCCAAGATAAGGTGTGTAGGTTGCTTAGATCCATTTATGGACTAAAGCAAGCTTCCCGAAGTTGGAACATAAGATTTGATGAGGCAATCAGATCTTATGACTTCGTTAAGAACGAAGATGAGCCTTGTGTGTACAGGAAGGTAAGTGGGAGCGCTATCACCTTTTTGGTGTTATATGTGGATGACATCCTCATCATTGGGAACGACGTAGGAATGCTATCCACAGTAAAGGCTTGGTTATCTAGACACTTCTCAATGAAGGACTTAGGGGAAGTATCCTATATCTTGGGGATTAGAATCTATAGAGATAGATCCAAGAGGATGCTTGGCTTGTCCCAGTCTAGGTACATAGAAACCATTGTCAAAAGGTTTGGCATGAAAAATTCCAAGAGAGTTCTCATACCGATGAGAAATGAGATATTGCTTTCTACGAGTATATCCTCAAAGACTCTAGAAGAAAGGGCGAACATGAATATGATACCTTATGCCTCAGCAATAGGGTCTATCATGTATATCATGCTATGTACTAGGCCTGATATAGCGCATGCTCTGAGTGTCACGAGCAGGTATCAGGCGGATCCAGGCTTGGAGCACTGGAAAGCAGTAAAGTGTATCCTTAAGTACTTGAGAAGGACTAAGGATCTTTTACTAGTATATAGAGGTAATAGCCTTAAGGTTGAAGGCTACACTGACTCAAGTTTTCAGTCTGATGTCGATGATAGCAAGTCAAATTTAGGGTATGTGTACACCTTGAATGGAGGAGCAGTGTGCTGGAAGAGTTCCAAGTAAGATACCACTGCTAACTCGACCATAGAGGCGGAGTATATTGCTGCAACAGATGTAGCAAAGGAGGGAGTCTGGTTGAAGATGTTCATCATAGATTTGGGAGTCGTTCCGGATAGTAAGAAGTCGACTTCCTTATATTGCGATAACTATGGGGCGATTACTCAAATAAGGGAACCCGGGTCTCATCAGAAGTGTTCTGAGGAGGTTCCAGCTTATCAGAGAGATCGTAACCCGAGGAGATGTAGTAGTGGAAAGAGTTCCATCCGAAGATAACATTGCAGATCCACTAACAAAGACATTATCTCATTTTGTCTTTGAGCGTCACAGGGGTCTGATGGGGATCAGACACATAGGTGATTGGCTTTAGGTCAAGTGGGAGATTGCTAGTCACAGGTACCCAGCAAGCCAATCACGTGAGTGATGGCACATGTGACTCGATATAGAATCTTTTTGCTTATTATATTTTGGCGTATATCACTTTATATGTGCATATATATATATATATATATATATATATATATATATATATATATATATATATATATATATATATATATATATATATATATATATATATATATATATATATATATATATATATATATATATATATATATATTGTGATGTCCTTGGATTTGTGCAATGGGAATCGGATTGTGATGAGATCACGATAATGAGATTGATTCACCTTTAAACACATATCCTAAATAATCCCGGTCATAGGTTACACGAGAGGAACATCGTGATAACCGGATAGACTGGTGTGGTGTATACCCGTCCATATGATGGATGCAGCTGGTCTCATAGCTGCTCGTGTAGGGACACTAGGGATACGGTACAGGTGCTCATTGGAGAATGAGTTCATTGATTGATCCGCTTACGGAATGCTGGATGGTTGATGATGCCTTATTGTCAGACAGCGATTCCGTAGTCCTAGTGGTGTATTTGGTCCTTAGACTTGAGCACCAAGGATGTCCTGTATGAGTGCTCCACTTTTTGATACCAGACTTATAGGTTTGGTTGTCCCAGATCTAATACAGGTAGTCATTGGGAGTGGTAGTCGACCTTACGAGCGCTATTAAGTGTCGATAGAGGATCATCCACTCTTGGCGTCATGAGAGGAATATCCCATGTGTTCTTGCTTAGACAAATCCCTGGCCAGGGTCATTCGGGTTGAGAGAGAAATAGTTCTCCGGGAGAATCCGATTAGAGCGAGACTCGAGTAGAAACCGTATGAGTCTGACAACACCATGCTCGATATACGGTCTTTGGGATATTAGATGGATGAGGGATTATAGGTACACGATAACTGAAGACAGACAGATCCAATGGATTGGATTCCCCTAGATCATCTGGGGACTACGGCGTAGTGACCTAGTACTTCCGTAGTCGATGAGTCAAGTGAATTATTACAGAGATAATAATTCACTGAGTTATAAGGAGTTCTGACAGGTATGACTCATAGCCAGCTCGATATTGGGCCTAGAGGGTCACACACATATGGTAGGCATTGCGATGAGTAGAGGTTCAGATATAAGATATCCGACGGAGCCCTTGTCTTATTAGATGCAGATCCAATACTCACTAGGGGAGGACCCATTAGGGTTTGACAAGGGATCTCTATAAATAGGAAGGATTCAGAGCCTCATAGGCTAGAGCCTTTGCTTGCCTTTCCTATTCTCCTCTTCCTCTCCACCTCAGAGCAGGCCTAGAGTTTTGAGGAGCGTCGTCGCAACCCTGCTGTGTGGATCACCGCTAGAGAGGAGGACGCTTAACCTCCTTCACCCTCTCCTAAGGATCTGCAAGGAAACATGGATATACGATCTCCCTAGGTAACACAACCTACTCTATACGCAGTTTTAAGTTTCGCGGATTTTGCGCACCAGTCTTCGCACGACGACGAACATCTCTTTGGGAATCAAGGATTTTGCTTTCTTGTTCTTCCGCTGCGCATGTGATGTCGCCCCCAAGATTTCCCAACAGAGGCAACCAAAACCCCTTTGCCTTATTTTTAAATTATATAATGCTTTTCATGAGTTATTTTAGTTTAGAAAAATTATTTTTCTTGAAAATTACATGTTTAATAATATAATGAAAATGCTAAAAAATTAGGATCATGCATATCTTTCTAGTGATTTTGAAAATGATCATGAAAATTACATGTTTTATGATAAATGAACAAAAATATTAGACTTAAATCTAATGATAATCCTATATATGTTTTTAAGAAGCATTAATATGTATTATGTTGATTAATCATATTGTTTCTCAATTTTGATTGAAGATGATCTATATTCATGAAATCATGTTTGATTTAAAGTAATGATTTAATATCATGCTTGATGAGTTTATCTTTCAAAATTATGCATGATGATTTGAAGTAATAATAATTTTTGGGTGATTTATGGATTATCGATCTTTGCCGTTATGAAAGTTCATTTTCGGCTTTAAATGTGGATGCATATTTTTGTTTGGCATAAAAAGACAAAGGTATGCTTGTATGAAATCAAATCACTTAGATTAAAACAAAAATGTAGAATGCATATTTTTCTTGAATATACCTCTAAAGCTTTTCAATTTTTCAACAAGTGATTCTTAGTGATGAATCCATCTTATATAATCTCTTGAAAATGATCTTGATTTTATAATTTAAATTTAAATGAGCTTTATCTTGATTTTTTAAAATTTATAACTTGAGATTTCTTATGCACGAATCAAGATCTCCTATATTTCTTTTATCCACTTATAAAAGAAAAGATTTGTTGAAATAAATCATGTCTTATGACATTCATGAAAAATTGAGACATTATGCATGAATCGAGTTCTCGTGAGAATCTATGTACGTTGTCTTCATTGAATTTTCTTGAAAAGATGTTGATGATTTTGACGATCTGAATTTGAATAAGTTTTATCAAAATCATGATCTTGGTTTATTGGAATTATGCGAGATATTTTTTTTAATCAAGATCTCTTCTTTGTACTCCTATGATTTTTCTTGGTATTTTACTAAAGAAGAGATTTTCTATGTGAATCATAATATTTTATATGCATGAATTGAGGTCTTGTTCTCCTACAAGATTAAATGAATTTTATCTATATCATGATCTCCTAAGAGTTCTTTTCATTAATTATTTAAGTGGAAATTTGTTAAAATGGATCATGGTTTCTCTTGATTTCTCGAATTTTAGACTTTTTTCATTTTTGATGATTGAAATAATGATTGAAACATTGATGATATGAATGCATGAAATACTCATGATATTGTTTTGATGCTCTAAAATGATATAAATTTGCTAGCTTATGAGTATCATGTATGATATGATGATTGATTTATTTTAGTATCATGCATAGAGTAAGGATGATATGTAAAGTTTTAAACTTGTGCATGTTGTAAATTGAAACTATAATGATGCACAAACATATTAAAATAATGACTGAAACATTAATGTAATTATGAATGATGATTTGATATTATGCATGCAATACTTGAACTTATGATAATGATGCATGCAATGATAAAATATTCATGATGAAAAATTGTTTTGACATTCATAACTTGATTTTTTATCTTTGTTATTAATCCTTTGTCATGATTTAAAAATTATTGTAAAGTGAAAAAGAGATATAAAATTGTATCCTTCCCTTTTTTTTTACAATGACAAAGGGGGAGATAACTAGCTTGCACAAGTCAAGAAGATACAAAAACTTACTTGCTTGCTTGCACATCTAAAGAGAAGATGCAAATGTACTTCTTGTAGCTTGTTATCTTGCATTACTTTATGTAAAACATTGTATCTTACTAGTTTGTTATCTTGCATTATTTTTCACAAACTTGCTAGCCTTCATACTTTAAAGAGAAGTAACACCTACCAAATTGCTAGCTTGAATGTTGTAAAATAATGTAAAATTTTACTAGCTTACACTTTGCAAAGGAAGCAAAAATGTCACTTCTAAAAAGAGAAGAAAGAGCTTGCTATCTTGAACATCACTATCTTGCCAATCTCAAGAAGCAAAACTTGCAACTTGCACATTGGAATAGGAAGCAAGAATCGCTAGCTTACACACTTCAACAAGAAAGCTATCTTGCATTTGCTTTCGAAATGTTTGCTAGTTTGTATGTTGTAAACTTACTATCTTACTACCTTGCAAATCTAAAACTTGATAGCTTACATGATGTAATGCTTGATAAATTTTCTAGCTTACAAATTGCATGATGATAAAACTTGATATTATGTTTTTATGCAATGATTTGAACTTATATCTCAAACACTTGATAGTTGGAACTTCTCCTTTTTGTTGATGACAAAGGGGGAGAAGTATGATCATGTTATGCATGATGACGTGTTGCAAATATTCATGATAAAATTTGCAATGACTTAAATTCAGCTTGAATTCAAGGTTCTATCAATATAGCATATTGATAGGGGGAGTTAAGATTAACTCCGTCATCAATTGGTTGTCATCATCAAAAAGGGGGAGATTGTTGAATCTCAAATTTTGATGATGGAACCAACTGATAAGTGTTTATGTTTTGATATGCGTTTTGAGTGATGTAAGATGTTTTGATCAGAGAGAGTCAATTAAAGCATGAAGAATCATGTTGGGCCGGAGGAAAACATGTCGGAAGATTAGACGTCGGGCCAGAGGATCGGTCAATGTATCGACAAAAGGCTTCGGGCTATGGATTCAGGCATCGGGCCAAGAAAAGCGGATATTGTGCTAAGGATATCGGAGTTGCGGAGGTCAACTGGTTGATTAGGCAATAGGCCGCAAGAGAGGATGATGCGCTGAAGAATCAAACGAAGCATCGATGGACCAATGACATATCGGATGACATGATTCTTGCTTAGTAATAATTGTCTAGATTGAAGTGTGTTTTTATGTGTGCAGGATTAACTATGATAGTAAGACATATAGCAAAATGAAGTTCCGAAGTCAAGAACGCGATTTCGTTAGGAGTTCGAGAGTTCGTCGGAAGTTAGGACGTTCGTCAGAAGTTCTGTCAGAACCAACCGAGAAGTCCAGGAGCTTGCCAAAAAAGCTCATCAGAATTTACCAAGAAGATCATCGTAAAGTCCAAGAGCTTGTCGGGATTCTACCAGAACATTGCCGAGAGATCGTCGGAAGTTCGTCAGAAGATCACCGAAAGCTCACCGAAAGAAATCGGACTTATCTTACTTAGAATATGTCTTAGGAATCGTAGTTAGCATATAATTAGAGTTGGGATTGGGAGGTAATCCCATCAACACTATTAGGGGGCCAAATGGGTCCAAACTTGGGCTGGTTTGGGTCGGATTCAAGGCCTAACCAAGGTGCTGAAAGCCTTACCGATGGTAGCAACGCCAGGGCCTGTGGTGGCACCACCTAGGGAACAGCACCCCAAGAATTCTGGGCGGTGGTATTGCCTAGGCTAGGCGATGGTGTCGCCAGCAGTGAATGCTGCTAGAGGTGGTACTGCCCCTGTCAGGCGGTGGTACCACCCAGTGGCAGATCCTACCACGGTAGTACCACCCAGGAGCGACAGTGGTACTGCTAGTACCCAGGAAACCTAGGATGATACCTTTTTAGGCCCCAAGTTTGAATTAACTTAAAACCTATAAATACCCCTCTCATCCTTGGTTAATTTACACAAGTACAGAGAATTTAAAGAGAGAAAATGCTATTGTAATCTCTTGTGAGAATCCTCCTCTTCTAGTCTAAGTGTTAAAATAGATTGAGAGAGGAGCGAGTGCTTGTAAAGGTTATCTCCTAAACCTATGAAAAGGAGAAGAGGGGTGTAAGAAGGAGGTTGATCTTCACCTATTAAAGGAAGTTCGATAGTGGATGCTGGTGGCCTCGACGGAAGAGGAATCGGCGGAGTGGATGTAGGTCATGATGACCGAACCACTATAAAAATCCGGTTTGCCTTTTCTTTTGTGCAACTTATCTTAATGCAAACTTCCTTTCTTGCTTACTGCTTTCAATATGTTTATGAATACGCTTTCAAGTCAATATCTTCCGAAATCGATTTTCAACGTACGAAGAATTTTTCAGAACCGATGTGTTTTTACCGCTACACTAATTCAAACCACCCTCTTAGTGCCAACTCATTTCTAATAGTTTATATCATAGACTCGTATTTCTCATTTGTTTTAACACCCAAGAGAAATAGTTCTTTTCGGCTTTCAAGAGGGACACTCTCTCATTCGTTTTCCCTTTTTCAATGGGATGGACTACACATATTAGAAAACTCGAATGAGAGTTTTCTTGCTTTCTTTGGATTTAAACTTATGGAACATTATTGAAAATGATTTTCGAAGGTCTTCTCTTCCAATGAACCATTGGATTGATTTGGAGAAGAAGATATTTTCTTTAAATGCTAGAGCTATGAACGCTCTATTTTATGCCTTAGACAAAAATGAGTTTAATCGGGTTTCTACCTGCGAAATGACTTTCAATATACGATACACTCTCGAAGTCACACACGAAGGCACTAATAGAGTAAAAGATTCTATTACATTTTTCGAATCATGATCTTGATTTCTCAAATTTTAGACTTGATCTTTCATTTTTGATGATTGAAATAATGATTGGAATATTGATGTAATTATGAATGATGATTTGATATTATGCATGCAATACTTTAACTTATGAAAATGATGCATGCAATGATAAAATATTCATGATAAAAAATTGTTTTGACATTCATAACTTAATTTTTCATCTTTTTATTCATCCTTTGTCAGGATTTAAAAATTATTGTAACGGGAAAAAGAGATACAAAATTATATTCTTCTTTTCTTTTTGACAATGACAAAAGGAAAGATAGCTAGCTTGCACAAGTCAAGAAGATGCCAAAACTTGCTTGCTTGCACGTCTAAAGAGAAGATGCAAATGTACTTCATGTAGCTTGCGTCATATAAAATATTGTATCTTGCTAGCTTGTTATGTTGCATTATTTTTCAAAAACTTGCTAGCCTTCATACTTCAAAGAGAAGTAACACTTACCAAATTGCTAGCTTGAATGTTATAAAATAATATAAAATTTTGCTAGCTTGCACTTTGCAAATGAAGCAAAAAATGGTACTTCTCAAAAGAGAAGAAAGAGCTTGCTATCTTGAACATCACTATCTTGCCAATCTCAAGAAGTAAAACTTGCAACTTGTACATTGCAATAGGAAACAAGAATCGCTAGCTCACACACTTTAACAAGAAAGCTATCTTACATTTGCTTTCGAAATTTTTGCTAGCTTGTATGTTGTAAACTTGCTATCTTACTGCCTTGCATATCTAAAACTTGATAGCTTGCATGATGTAACGCTTGCAAAATTTTCTAGCTTACAAATTGCATGATGATAAAACTTGATATTATGTTTTTTATGCAATGATTTGAACTTATATCTCAAACACTTGATAGTTAGAACATCTCCTTTTTGTTGATGACAAAGGGGGAGAAGTATGATCATGTTATGCATGATGACGTGTTGCAAATATTCATAATGAAATTTGCAATGACTTGAATTCAGTTTGAATTCAAGGTTCTATCAATATGACATATTGATAGGGGGAGTTAAAGGTTAACTCCGTCATCAATTGGTTGTCATCATCAAAAAGGGAAAGATTGTTGAATCTCATATTTTGATGATGAAACCAACTGAAAAGTGTTTATGATTTGATCTGCGTTTTAAGTGATGCAGGATGCTTCAATCAGGGAGAGGCAATTAAAGCATGAAGAATCATGTTGGGCTAGAGGAAAACATGTCAGAAGATTGGACATCGGGCCGGAGGATCGATCGACGTATCGACAGAAGGTTTCGAGCCATGGATTTGGGCATCGGGCCAAGAAGAGCATATATTGCACCAAGGATATCGGAGTTGTGGAGGTCAACTGGCCAATTGGGCAATAGGCCACAAGAGAGGACGATGCGCCGAAGAATCAGACGAAGCGTCGATGAATCAGACGAAGCATCGATGGACCAATGACATGCCAGACGACATGTTTGATGCTTAGTAATAATTGTCTAGATCAAAGTGTGTTTTTATATGTGCAGGATTAACTACGATAGCAAGGCATAAAGCAAAATTAAGTTCCAGAGTTAAGAATGTCATTTTGTTGGGAGTTCGAGAGTTCGTCGGAAGTCCGGACATTCGTCGGAAGTTCTGTCGGAACCAACTAAGAAGTCTAGGAGCTTGCCAAAGAAGCTCATCAAAATTTGCTAAGAAGATCATCGTGAAGTCCAGGAACTTGCCGGGAGTCTGCCGGAACATTACCGAGAGATCATCGGAATTTTACCGAGAAATCGTCGGAAGTTTATTGGAAGATCGCCGAAAGAAATCAAACTTATCTTGCTTAGAATGTCTTAGGAATCATAGTTAGCACATAATTAGAGTTGAGATTAGGAGGTAATCCCATCAACTCTATTAGGGTCCAACTAGGCTCGAACTTGGGCGCCGGATTCAAGGCCCAACCAAGGTGCTGAAAGCCTAGCCAGCGGTGGCATCGCCTAGGGAACAACACCGCAGGAATTATGGGCAGTGGTACCACCCAGGCTAGGCAGTGATACCACTAGTAGTGAATGCTACCAGCGGTGGTACCACCCCTATCAGGCGGTGGTACCGCCCAGTGGCAGATCCTACGACGATAGTACCGCCCAAGAATGGCGATGGTACCACCAGTACCCAGGAAACCTGGGATGAGACCTTTTTAGGCTCCGAGTTTGAATAAACTTGAAGCATATAAATACCTCTCTTATCCCCGGTTAACTTACACAAACACAGAGAATTTAAAAAGAGAAAAACACTATTGTAATCTCTTGTGAGAATCCTCCTCTTCTAATCTAAGTGTTAGAATAATTTGAGAGAGGAGTGAGTGCTTGTAAAGGTTGTCTCCTAAACCTATGAAAAGGAGAAGAGGGGTGTAAGAAGGAGGTTGATCTTCGTCTATTAAAGGAAGAGCGATAGTGGATGCCGGTGGCCTCAACGGAAGAGGAATCGGCGGAGTGGATGTAGATCATAACGACCGAACCACTATAAAACTCGGTTTGCATTTCTATTTGAGCAATTTATCTTTACTGTAAACTTTACTTGTTTACTGCTTCCAATACATTTATGAACATGTTTCAAGTTAAGATATTTATGAAATGATTTTTTTCGAAAT
Organism: Musa acuminata AAA Group; assembly: GCF_036884655.1. Taxonomy (NCBI): domain Eukaryota; kingdom Viridiplantae; phylum Streptophyta; class Magnoliopsida; order Zingiberales; family Musaceae; genus Musa; species Musa acuminata. Next base: position 28,513,930 of record NC_088340.1, read on the forward strand.
CGGTTTTAACGTATGATGATTTTCGAACTGACATAATTTTTACCACTGCATGTAACATCCCCCATTTTTAAAAATTTAATAAAAGGTTTGTTTGTAAAAAATAAGGATTATTTAATAATTATTTTATATTAAATAATATTATATTAAAGTTTATGGCTAGGGACCTAAGAGTAAATATTAGAAGTTTGAAATAATTTATGAAAGATTCAGATTTAAGTTTTAAAAAAATAGTGAATATGTGTCACTAGCTAACCTAATAGTGCAACTTATGTTTACTCTAAAGATGACACCTAGCCCTTTTCATGCATGCATGACACTTTGCAACTTTTGCATTAGCCAAAACTCAAAAAAAAAAAAAAATTAGATGAAAGGTTAAAGAAAACAAACCTGAAGAGTTGCAGCCAACATGAGTTTGAGAAGAGAAGGAAAGAAGAAGAAGAAGAAGAGCTTGAGGTTTTTCATCAATTTTCCCACATTTGGGATTCAAATAATTTTGAAGGCAAGTATTCTAACCCCATCCTATAGTAACCTTAATCTCTGTTTCTATTTTTATTTTGTAAAATTTGAGAGATTTCAACTGAGAACCAGACCTTCTTTCATTTTGATATAAAGCCATGAATTTGTAATTTTTCGGTAATCTGGCCTCTATGCAATATTTCACTCATAACATTTTATAATAAACTCTGATTTAGACAAAGTCTATTCCATTTGAAAGTAGACAAAAAAATCTTTATTTTGATACTAAAATCGAATGATTTGGAGTTTAAATGACTACTAAGACTTCTATTTAAATTAACCCTATAGATTCTACAAAATAGGGACTGAAATTTCTGACCTCTTGTTGCTTAACTGCTTATAACTTTCTGCTGTGAACTCAGATATATACAAAGTATGATTTATTCGAAGCTAGACTCAAAATGCTTTATGTATATACCTTATTTGAAATTTTTGGAGTAAAATTGCTAACTAAAACATCTGCTTTCATTGACCCTATCGATTCAGTAAAATAGAGCTAATATTTTCAGATCTTTCACTACGAAATTATCTGTAACTCCCTGTTGTAAATTCTTATAAAATATTCAATTTAATACATGAAGTCATCAATATACTTCTCCCCCTATGTCATCAATAAAAAGGAGAGGTAGCTCTAGCTATTTTAAAAGATATGCAAGTTTTTGCAACATGAAGCTAGATTTTCATCACAACATATAAGCACAAAAGCATAGCAAGATTCTTAAATTCAATCATGGCAATTTAACACTTGAATTTTTGTGCAAGATTGCACTTTGCTTTTCTTTGCAAGTAACAATATTTATGATGTTTGATATAGCAAATTTCTTCATTACAATGATCAAGCTAGCAAATTCTTCATTCAAGTGTGCAAGCTAGCAATAACTTTCTCCCCTTTGTCAATGTCAAAAAGGAGAGGAACCAATGATTTAGACTTTTACATCAACTTTGCATCAATCAATATTTCAATCATCACATGATGCATACAAGACAATAATGCAAAGAAATCATTTCATGAAGGATATCAATGTGAAAATTCACCAAGGATCACATGATACAATCGCGAATCATGATATCATTATGCAATACATCATGAGATGATAATTTATCATATGAAAGATATCAGTTGTTAAACATGATATGATAATAGTCTCAAAAATTTCAATTTGCGATACATGTGATACATTGCGATACACTAAAAAAATTAATGCGATGCTTTTAAGGATATCAACCTATTTTTTATATAAAGCATGGCAAAAGCAATTTTATTGCAAGTTTTCTAAGTTTTGCACTTTTTGCTTCTTTCGATAGGCAAGATCTTTCTTCTCTTTTTGAGAAGTGCAAGCTTGCAAGTTTTACTTAGCATGCTAGGAAGTTTACTTTCATTTTCAATGCACAAGCTAGAAAAACCTTCTTCCCCTTTATCAAAGTCAAAAAGAAAGGGAGGACTCAATGGCTAAAAATTTCAACCATTCAACAAGCTAAATATGCAAAGAATTCATGAAATATATCGATAAGGATCAATTCATGAATACCAAAGATATGATTCATGGTTCATTGAAATTCTTCTTAGCAAGTTCACGATTAAGATTCATATAATTCATAATAAAGCAAATTGATGTACAATCATCACATAAGGCACACAAGGCAAAGAAATCTTGTTATTTCTATATTATGAAATATATGATATCAAGGCTCTTAATTCATTTGAAAAGATATAGCACAAAGAGCAACTTGAAACATTCTTATCAAGATCACATTTTAAAATATTCCAAGTATCAAGTGTTTAGAGATAAAAAGTTTAATACATTGTATGAAAAAAAATATAATATCAAGTTTTATCATCATACAATGTAGCAATTAAAGATGTGCAAGTTTAGCATTTTTGCTTTTCTTGAGATAGCAACTGTTTGCTTCTCTACAAGCTAGCAATTTTTACGATATGCAAGTTTTACTACATACAAGCTAGCAAATTTAAAGATTTGTAAGTTTTTGCATTTTCCTGACTTGTGCAAGCTAGCTAGAAATCACATATAACTTAATTGAAATTAGAAAGTTAGATTAATTCAATGTCCAAAGAAATGAAACTGGAAGAGGCACATATCGAAAGCAAATGCGAAACAATGGGATGCATGTGCCGAATCATTACGATACAAACATGAACTTTAGATGATAGTTACAGAGGTATAAATAAATAAAGGACAAAAGTATACAGGAATTTAAGATAATAATGTAAAGCTTAATTGAAGTAAGAGTTTTTACCGAAATCGATTTCCAAAGAGAAGAAACAAGAAAAGCCGAAATCGACCAAAGCTTGATTCTGGCAGAATTTGATGGGAACATTGTATGAACTATTTGGATAACCCGTTATACTCCAATTTATTCAAAATAGGTGTCATTAGAAAGCTTTGTCAATCTAGTTTTAGGCAAATCAAGTTTTGATAGTTTAAATAACATGTGATGAATGTTACTTGGATTTGGGATAATCCAAGTGTTCTATCAATGGCATATTGATTGTGCGAGTTTGGTTAAACTCCGGAGAGTTAAGGTTAACTCCATTAGTCATCAATTAGTTGTCATCATCAAAAAGGGGGAGATTGTTGAATCTCGGATTTTGATGATGAAACTAATTGATTATGTTTAGATGTTTAATTGCATTTTGAGTGATGCAGGTCTACTCGATCAGGATTAGACAGTTGACGCAGGAGGAATTGACGTTGCGCCAGAGGAGATCACGTCAGGATATTGGACGGTAGAAGGCTTCGGACGTCGGGCATCGAGCAAAGGAGAGTGGAATTGTGCCAAGGATATCGAGGTTGCGGAGGTCAACCGTTGATTGGGCAACAAGCCGCAAGAGAGGACGATACGCTGAAGAATCGGATGAAGCGCCAACCAGTGACATGCCGGGCAATAGAATGTCAATTCACGTTATAATAATTGTCTAGATCGGAGTAGAGTTTTGGCTTGTGTGTGCAGGATTAACTACGATAACGATGAAGACATAAAGCGAAACAAGGTGCTGGAGTCAAGCGCAAAGGATTCATTGGGAGTTCAAGAGTTCGACGAAAGTCCGAAGGTTCATTGGGAATGCTGCCGGAACAAGCTAAGAATGAGTAGGGAGCTTGCCGAAGGGTTTTTCGGAAGCTCACCGGAAGGTTCGTGAGAAGTTCACGGAGCTCGCCAAGAAAGATTGGATCTTGCCGAAGAAGCTCGTTGGAACTCACCAAGATCAAATCGTGAAGTCTAGGAGCTTGTCAGGAGTCCGCAGAATGGTTTCCGAGAGTTCGCTGGAAGACCGCCGGAAGTTCGCCGGAAGCTCGCCAGAAGAAGTCTTGACTTGTGGACTTTGTAATAGCTTAGGAAATGTCTTTAAATTCATAGTTAGCATGTTAATTAGGGTTAGGATTAGGTGTTAATCCTATAACCCAAGTAGGGGCCAATTGAGCCTGAGTTCGGATTGGTTTGGGCCAAGTTTGGAGCCCAACCAGTGAGCTGAAAAAGTGTAGGCGGTGGCACCGCCAGATTAGGAAGTGGCACCACCCAGAACCCGAGAACTGAGCGATGGTACCGCCGGATTGGGTGGTGGCACCGCCCAGCACCCAAGAGGTCTGGCGGTGGCACCGCCAGTACACTGTTAGTGTCAGACACTGATAGGCGGTGGCACCGCCAACCTCGGAGACCCAAGAGAATTCAAAATTTAGAGCCCAAATTTGAATCCTCTTGGGGCCTATAAATACCCCTCAATTCTCAACAGAAAACACAACCTTTGGGAAGTTAGAAATTGAGAAAAGCTTTATCAAAAGTCTTGTTTTCAATAGCTTAAGTGTCTTTGAAAAATTTGTAAGAGTGTGAACCACTTGTAAAAAGGTTGTAAGAGGGGTATTTGTCCTTCCTCTTCAAAGTGATTTGCTAGTGGAAGTTGGGAGCCTCATTGAAGAAAGCTTCGCAAGTGGATGTAGGTCATTTTGACCGAACCACTTTAAATTGGTACGTTCCTTGAATGTGTGAGTTCTTACCTTTTTGAAACTATTTTTTACATAGCAGCAAGCTTTCGGTTTTCATCTTACTCGAGCTACTTTCTCCAAGTCATTGACGAATTGAAATCTCTATGCATTTACGAAATCATTTGTAAACTTACGAGTTTTAATCCGCTGCACTAATTCACCCCCTCTCTTAGTGCAGCTCTGATCCTAACAAGCCCAACTCAACCCATGTCAATGCCTCTCCACCACCCATACCAATACCATAACCTACAGCTCCTAGACATCCAAAGATAATTCGCTCAAAAAGTGGTATCTTTAAACCATGTCAGGTTCTCGACCTACATGATCTCATATAATCCTCTATTGAGACTAGTGAACCTATCACAATCACTCAAGCCCAAAAATCTCCACACTAGCGTAAAGTCTGTTAGGATCGGAGCAGCACTAAGAAGGGGGGGTGAATTAGTGCAGTGGTAAAGTACGATAAACTTTTGACGATTTAAACACTTTCGGAAACTTCGTACGATAAAAGCTGTTAGGATCGGAGCGGCACTAAGAGGGGGGGGTGAATTAGTGCAGCGGATTAAAATGTTGGTTTCGACAAATCTTTCGTACGATAAGAACGGAACTTGAAAAGCTTAACTTGAAAGCGTATTCTTAAAGTTGCGCAGCAAAGGTAATAAGGAACTAAAGCATGTAAGAAGGTTTGCAGTAATGTAAATAGCAATAATGAAATGCAAACCAGAGATCACGCCGATTTTAGAGTGGTTCGGTCAAATGACCTACATCCACTTGCGAGGCCCCTCTTCGATGAGGCTCCCACCTTCCACTAGCAAATCTCTTGAAATGGAAGGGCAAATACCCCTCTTACAACCTTTTACAAGCAGTTCAACCTCTTACAAATTTTCAGCAAGAAAGAAGGAGGAGAACTCTCTAGCAAATTGAAAACAAGACTTTCTAAGACTTTTCTCTCAATCAATTGCTTCTCAAAAGTTGTATTCTCAGCTGAGACTTGAGGGGTATTTATAGGCCTCAAGAGGATTCAAATTTGGGCTCCAAAAAATTTGAATTCTCTTATGTTCCCGATGCTGGCGGTGCCACCGCCCAGCCAAGCGGTGCCACCGCCCAGCGCTCAGGTGCTGGACGGTGCAACCGCCCAGCCTAGGAGGTGTCACCGCCCAGCTCTCGGGTGCTGGGCGGTGCTACTGCCCAGCCAGGCGGTGCCACCGCCTGGCTCTCCGATTCACTGGTTTGGCTTAATTTTAGCCCAAACCAAATCTGACTTTGGGCCCAGTTGGCCCCTAACCAGGATATAGGATTATCTCTTAATCCTAATCCTAATTACAAGTGAACTACATAACAAAAAAACATCCTAAGCAAGTTTTCAACCACGAACGTCGAGTCTTGTTCCGGCGAGCTTTCCGACGAACTTCTTCCGACGGACTCCTTGCAAGCTCCCGATCTTGTGATGACTTTAACGAGTAGCCGAGCCTTCTCGGTGATCTCCATGAACCTCCGACGATCTCTTCGGTGAACTTCCGAAAATTCTGATAGGTTCCCGATTTCTTCTCGGTTGGTTCCTGCAGCATCTCCGACGATTCTTCGGACTCTTAAACGTCCATCGATCTTGACTCTGGTATTCTTGCTTTATGTTTTCTGGTTATCGTAGTTAATCCTGCACACTTAACTCAATAATATGGATTAGATCAATTAACCTATCAATTGATTTTATCATCAAAATCTGAGATTCAACAATCTCCCCCTTTTTTATGATGACAATCAATTGATGACGGAGTTAAACATAACTCCCCCTATCTATATGTCATATTATGAGAAGATGAAAACACTTGAATTCCATCTATAGAATTCAAGCATAAACCGATAAGTTCTAACCGTAGAACTTATCGTTATTCTCATTAAGCAATAGTAAATACAAAACTTCGATGAAAATCATTTTCAAGTAGAATGATAAGAGACAATTTTTACTACAATAGGAGATAAAGATTTTCAACATGAATTTCATGATATAAATGTAAGGCATGCTTTCAATATGATCAATCAATCTTGCGATATTCTCAAGGATTTTGCAAGGCATTTTGCAAGGCATATAAGACATTTATATCACACATGCTATTGAAATTCATATAAGTCATGCTATCAAAATGGTACAAGTCATCACTTTTCTCCCCCTTTGTCATCAACAAAAAGGGAATGAGACTTGAAGAATATAACTTGTGATTATAATATCAGGAATTCAGCATTGATCATACGAAAATCCATCATCCAAAATTAAGTATGCTAAAATATTTACGCAGAGTTCACCTAAAGGAAAATTCAGCATTCATCCATTTTATCAAATCTCTTCTTTCTATAAATAACACAAATTGTAGGTGTGCAAGGAAGAGATTGTGATTAAAAAATATCAAGTAGTAACTCCAATAAGTCAAGATCATAATTCGAATACAAACTCATTTAAATTTACATCGTCAACTTGAAACTCATAATCAAGCCATCAAAATCAATTTCGAGATTCATAAAATATCATAAAATCATTAATCTTGATCAGATGGGAGCGGTGTTTGACTCAAGATAGGATAAGATAATTTAACATGTCATTTAGAATCGAAAGAGAAGGATCAGATTCATCGAGGAACAGAGAGAGGATGAAAAACTTTACGGAAAATCCATTCAAACAAGTTTATTTTTAGGGACAATTTAACATACCTAATTCCCTTCTAATGAATTCAAATTGGTCTTCGTTCAAAGCTTTTGTAAATATATCTGCTAATTGATGCTTTGTGTCAATGAATTCTAGAACAACATCATTGTTAAGGACATGATCACATATGAAATGATGCCTAACGTCGATGTACTTAGTTCTAGAGTGCTGAATTGGATTTTTAGTAAGACATATGGCACTAGTATTATCACATTTTATGGGAATGTTTTTAAAGTGAATTCCATAGTTTTCTAATGTATTTTTCATCCAAATAACTTGTGCACAACATGCACTTACAGCAATGTATTCGGCTTCCGCCGTAGATAGTGCAACTGAATTTTGTTTCTTGGAAGTCCAAGAAATAAGTGCATGTCCTAAAAATTGGCATGTTCCGGATGTACTTTTTCTATCTATCCTGCATCCGCCAAAATCGGCATCTGCATAAGCTATTAGATCGAATTTTTCAGATTTTGGATACCACAATCCTAAATTTGGAGTTCCTTTAAGATACTTAAATATTCTTTTAACACTCTTAAGATGAGATAATTTAGGATTAGATTGAAACCTAGTGCAAAGTCCTACACTAAACATAATATCTGGTCTAATCGTGGTGAGGTAGAGTAGACCACCTATCATTCCCCTATATGTTTTTTGATCGAAATTTTCACTATTTTCATCCATATCTAACTTAGTCGCAGTACTCATAGAGGTGTTTATTACTTTTGAATTATCCATGTTAAATCGTTTTAACAATTCTAATGTATATTTAGATTGGTTAAGAAATATACCATCACTAAGTTGTTTGATTTGTAATCCTAAAAAGAAAGTTAATTCACCCATTAAACTCAATTTCAAATTCATGACTCATACATTTGGCAAATGATTCACATAGTGATTCATCCGAAGAGCCAAAAATAATATTATCAACATAAATTTACACAATAAAAAAATTATTTTCAAAATATTTAATAAACAATGTAGTATCAACCTTGCCTTTGGTAAAATTATTTAAAATAAGAAAGAAACTAAGCCTTTCATACCAAGCTCTAGGAGCTTGTTTCAAGCCACAGAGAGCTTTAGTCAATTTGAATACATGATTAGGAAGAAGAGAATTTTCAAATCCGGGAGGTTGTTCGACATATACTTCTTCGAAAATAAAACCATTCAAGAAAGCACTTTTGACATCCATTTGAAATAGTTTAAAATTATTACTACTAGCATAGGCAAGGAGCATCCTTATGGCTTCTAATTGAGCCACGGGAGCGAAGGTTTCTTCGTAATCGATACCTTCTTCTTGGTTGAAACCTTTGGCCACTAATCTAGCCTTGTTTCTAACCACGATACCATTTTCGTCTTGCTTGTTTCTAAAGACCCACTTAGTACCTATGACTAAGTGGTCACTTGGTCTAGGAACAAGCTTCCATACCTCATTCCTCTCAAATTGGTTCAATTCTTCTTGCATTGCAATGACCCAAAAATCATCTTTTAAGGCTTCGTCAATGCATTTAGGTTCAATTTGAGAAAGGAAAGCGGCGTTAGCACAAAAATTCTTGAAAGAAGAACGAGTTTGAACCCCTTTTGTTGTATCTCATATAATTAGCTCCTTTGGATGAGCATCTATATACTTCCATTCTTTGGGTAAAGAAATTTCGGAAGAAGATGCATTCAAATGGCTATTTTGAGGAGGGAGTTCATTTAAATTCAAATTATCAAAACCAAGATCATCATCAAAATCATTTTTCTTTAAATCAAAAATTTCATTAAAAACTACATAAATAGACTCTTCTATTACTAAGGTCCTTTTGTTAAAGACACGAAAGGCTTTAGAAACGGAGGAGTAACCAAGAAAAATGCCTTCATCGGATTTAGCATCAAATTTACCTAGGGCATCCTTTTCATTTAAAATGAAGCATTTACAACTAAAAACTTTAAAATAAGAAATATTTGGTTTTTTGTTATTCCATAATTCATAGGGAGTTTTTGATAGAGATGGTTGACCCTATTCATGATGTAACAAGCCGTATTTATGGCTTCGGCCCAAAAATATTTGGGTAAACTATGTTCATTTAACATAGTTCTTGCCATTTCTTGTAGATTTCTATTTTTCCTTTCAACTACTCCATTTTGTTGAGGATTTCTTGGAGTTGAGAAGTTGTGATTGTACCCATTAACTTCGCAAAAATTTTGAAAGTCACGGTTTTGAAATTCACCACCGTGATCACTCCGAATTGATGAAATCATGAAGCCTTTTTCGTTTTGAGTGAGTTTACAAAATTTAGAGAAACACTTGAAGCAATCACTTTTGTGAGCTAAGAAATAGGTCCAAGTGTATCTAGAGTAGTTATCCACAATCACAAAAGCATATTTGCTTCCACCTAGACTTGTTATATCAATTGGTCCAAATAAGTCCAAATGGATCAATTGTAATGGTCTAATGGTGCTAATTTGATTTTTTGGTTTGAAGCTTGTTTTTATTTGTTTGCCTAGTTGACATGCATCGCATACCTTATCCTTAATAAACTTCATATTCGGAATCCCTCGTACTAATTCTTGAGATGAGATTTTAGATATTGTTTTCATGCTTGCATGGCCTAATCTCCTATGCCAAAGCCAAGCATCATCATTTACGGCGGAGAAACACATTTCATTACTTAGTTCATCTAGATTGATGGTATAGACATTATTTTGTTTTAAAGCAATCATAGTCATGTTATGATTTGGTTTTTCAATAATGCACATATTTGATTCAAATCTAACGATATAACCTTTATCGCATAATTGACTAATGTTCAACAGATTATGTTTCAATCCATCAACCAGTAACACATCATCAATAGAAAAACTTGATTTGTTACCTATGGTTCCCTTGCCAATGATTTTGTCTTTGTTGTTGTCTCCGAAGGTGACATAGCTTTCGTCCATGCTAGTGAGCTTGGAGAATTGGGATGGATCTCCGGCCATATACCTTGAGCATCCACTATCAAGATACCATCTCTTGCTCCTAGCATGTGATGGTGTATGTTTTTACAAGAAGGAATTATTTTTAGGTACCCATTTACTTTTGGGTGCCTCAAAAACTAATCTAACTTGTTTATCATGTTGTATAGACTTGATCATGGTTCCTTTAGGAACCCAAATCAATTTGTTCGGACTAATTTTCTTGAATGGACATTGGTAAGTTATATGTCCATATTTGCAACAAAAGTTGTAATTGCTTTGGTGTTGAACATGTAAGATAGGACCTTTAATGAAGGTGGTTGGATTTTGGTGAGTACTTCTCACAAATCCGATTCCACTCCTTTTAGGAACGTGACCCTTATTTGTAAGGATCATGTTTAAGGACTTGCTACCGACCTCGAATTTCTTCAATGTGTCCTTAAGTACCAAGTTCTCATTTTGGAGAGTTTCTAGATCATGGCATTTAGCACATAGAGCTAGACTATCATGATATTCAGTTTTTAATTTATCAAAATCACAAGTAAGACTATCATGCTCCTTTTTTAGCAATTTGTATTTTCTACTAATTGTCTTACATTCATCAAATAACTCATGGAAGGCATTTAATAATTCATTATAAGGTAAATCTGCATTAATTAAATCCATTACCTCTTCTTCGAAGGCCATTAGGGCGTAATGAGCAACTTGCTCGGTGTTGGACTCCTCTTCTTCGGACGTGCTTGAATCATCCCATGTTGCCTTGAGCGCCTTCTTCTTTGATGCTTTCTTTTTGGCTTGTGGACAATCGTTCTTGTAGTGTCCCGATTTCTTGCACTCATAGCAAATTACTTAGTCCTTCTTGTGTTTGAATTTATTTTTTGTATTATTTTTAAATTTGTTCTTTCTTAAATATTTTTTAAATTTTTGAGTCAAAAGTGCAATGTCATTATCACTGTCCTCATCACTTGATGTTCCTTTCAAGTGGTCTTCTTGTGATGTGAGTGTCATATCCTTCCTGTTCTTTGGAAGAGGGTTCTCGAGCTCGTCATGAGCTTGACATGTCATTTCGTAGGTCATTAAAGACCCAATGAGTTCTTCAAGAGGGAATGTTTTAAGGTCTTTGGCCTCTTGAATGGCCGTAACTTTTGGATCCCAACTTTTTGGGAGAGATCTTAAGATTTTAGTTACTAGTTCAAAGTTAGGAAAACCTTTACCAAGAGCTTTGAGTCCATTGATGACATCCGTGAACCGGGTGTACATGTCTCCGATAGACTCACTTGGTTTCATTCGAAAAAGTTCGTAAGAGTGCACAAGGATATTGATTTTGGACTCTTTCACTCGGCTAGTGCCTTCATGAGTGACTTCAAGAGTTCTCCAAATATCAAAAGCCAAATCACAAATTGAAAAGCGATTAAATTCATTTTTATCTAGTGCACAAAACAAGGCATTCATAGCCTTTGCATTTAAAGTAAAAACCTTTTTTTCCGATTCATTCCATTCGCTCATCGGAAGAGAAGATTTTTGAAATCCATTCTCGACAATAGACCAAAGCTCAAAGTCCATAGAAATGAGGAAGATCCTCATGTGAGTCTTCCAATATGTGTAATCCGACCCATTAAACAAAGGTGGTCGTGCAATAAAATGGCCCTCTTGCATGCCGGAGTAAGCCATCTCTCTTGGGTATTAAACCAAATATGAGAGATAACCTTGCTCTGATACCAATTGTTAGGATCGGAGCGGCACTAAGAGGGGGGGGTGAATTAGTGCAGCGGATTAAAATGTTGGTTTCGACAAATCTTTCGTACGATAAGAACGGAACTTGAAAAGCTTAACTTGAAAGCGTATTCTTAAAGTTGCGCAGCAAAGGTAATAAGGAACTAAAGCATGTAAGAAGGTTTGCAGTAATGTAAATAGCAATAATGAAATACAAACCAGAGATCATGCCGATTTTAGAGTGGTTCGGTCAAATGACCTACATCCACTTGCGAGGCCCCTCTTCGATGAGGCTCCCACCTTCCACTAGCAAATCTCTTGAAATGGAAGGGCAAATACCCCTCTTACAACCTTTTACAAGCAGTTCAACCTCTTACAAATTTTTAGCAAGAAAGAAGGAGGAGAACTCTCTAGCAAATTGAAAACAAGACTTGCTAAGACTTTCTAAGACTTTTCTCTCAATCAATTGCTTCTCAAAAGTTGTATTCTCAGTTGAGACTTGAGGGGTATTTATAGGCCTTAAGAGGATTCAAATTTGGGCTCTAAAAAATTTGAATTCTCTTATGTTCCCGATGCTGGCGGTGCCACCACCCAGCGCTTGGGTGCTGGACGGTGCAACCGCCCAGCCCAGGAGGTGTCACCGCCTAGCTCTCGGGTGCTGGGCGGTGCTACCGCACCGCCTAGCTCTCTGATTCACCGGTTTGGCTTAATTTTAGCCCAAACCAAATCTGACTTTGGGCCCAGTTGGCCCCTAACCAGGATATAGGATTATCTCTTAATCCTAATCCTAATTACAAGTGAACTACATAACAAAAAAACATCCTAAGCAAGTTTTCAACAGCGAACGTCGAGTCTTGTTCCGGCGAGCTTTCCGACGAACTTCTTTCGACGGACTCCTTGCAAGCTCCCGATCTTGTGATGACTTTAACGAGTAGCCGAGCCTTCTCGGTGATCTCCGTGAACCTCCGACGATCTCTTCGGCGAACTTCCAAAAATTCCGATAGGTTCCCGATTTCTTCTCGGTTGGTTCCGGCAGCATATCCAACGATTCTTCGGACTCTTAAACGTCCATCGATCTTGACTCCGGTATTCTTGCTTTGTGTTTTCTGGTTATCGTAGTTAATCCTGCACACTTAACTCAATAATATGGATTAGATCAATTAACCCATCAATTGATTTTATCATCAAAATCCGAGATTCAACAATAGCAATGTTTCGTTTGAAACCATTTCGATTGCGTTTTAACTTGAAGGGATATGTAAGAAGGAGACAAAGAAGTAGAGCATCAAAGTGAAGATGGTTTGCAGTAATATAAATGACAATAAGATAAACGCAAACCGATTTATAGTGGTTCGGTCATGTGACCTACATCCACTTGCGAAGCCTTCTTCGATGAGGCTCTCAACTTCCACTAGCAAATCACTTTGAAGGGGAAGGACAAATACCCCTTTTACAACCTTTTACAAGTAGTTCACACTCTTACAAATTTTCAAAGAGAAAGCGGGAGGTGAACACTCAAGCTATTGAAAACAAAAACTTGCTAAAGGCTTTGCTAAGACTTTTATCTCAAACTCTTGCTTCTCAAAGATTGTAATCTCAGCTGAGAATTGAGGGGCATTTATAGGCCTTAAGAGGATTCAAATTTGGGCTCTAAAATTTGAATTCTCTTTGGTTCCCGATGCTAGCGGTGCCACCGCCTGTCAGTGGCGGTGCCATCGCCTGTTAGTGTCTGACACTGACAGTGTACTGGCGGTGCCACCGCCCAGCCAAGTGGTGTCACTGCCTGGCTCTCGGGTGTTGGGCGGTGCCACCGCCAAACACTTCGGTTCACTGGTTGGGCTTTAAGTCCAGCCCAAACCAAGTCTAATTTTGGGCCCAGTTGGCCCCTACTTGGGTTATAGGATTAACACCTAATCCTAACCTTAATTAATGTGCTAACTACGAATTTAAAGACATTTCCTAAGCTATTACAAAGTCCACAAGTCAAGACTTCTTCCGGCGAACTTTCGGCGGTCTTCCGAAAAACTCTCGGAAACCATTCTGCGGACTCCCGACAAGCTCCTAGACTTCACGATTTGATCTTGGCGAGTTCCAACGAGCTTCTTCGGCAAGCTCCAATCTTTCTTGGTGAGCTCCGCGAACTTCCAACGAACCATCCGGCAAGCTTTCGAAAAACCCTTCGGCAAGCTCCCTACTCATTCTCGGCTAGTTCCAGCAGCATTCCCAACGAACCTTTGGACTTCCGTCGAACTCTCGAACTCATAACAAATCCTTCGTGCTTGACTCCGACACTTTGTTTCGCTTTATGTCTTCATCGTTATCGTAGTTAATCCTGCACACACAAGCCAAAACTCTACTCCAATCTAGACAATTATTACAACGCGAATTGACATTCTGTTGCCCGGCAAGTCATTGGTTGGCGCTTCGTCTGATTCTTCAGTGCATTGTCCTCTCTTGCGGCTTGTTGCCCAATTGGCGGTTGAACTCCACAACCCCAATATCCTTAGCGCAATTTCGCTCTTGGCCCGATGCCCGACGTCCGAAGCCTTCTGCCATCCAATATCCTAATGTGATCACCTCCGGCGCAACGTCAATTCCTCCTACGTTAACTATCTAATCCTGATCGAGTAGACCTGCATCACTCAAAATCCAGTTAAACATCTAAACACAATCAATTAGTTTCATCATCAAAATCCGAGATTCAACAAAGTCATGTGTGAAGAATATAATGCCTTACTCCATAACTCTACATGGACTCTTGTGTCATTTTATCCTACACAAAACATCATTTAGTGTAAATGATTTTTCGAATTAAGTAGAACCCAGATGGGTCTGTTGCTAGATATAAAGCTCATTTAGTTGCTAAAGAGTTTCATCAACGATCTAGAGTTAACTTCACAGAGACTTTCAGCCCCGTAGTTAAACCTACAACAATTCGGCTTATTCTAAGTTTGGCCATCTCTAGGGGTTGGCACTTATGCCAACTGGACGTTAATAATACCTTTTTACAGGGGACTCTAACTAAAGATGTCTTTATATAGCAACCACTTAGCTTCATTCATCACCAGTATCCGAGACATATTTGCAAACTACAAAAAGCCATTTATGGATTCCGTTAGGCTTTAAGAGCTTGGTATACTGAACTTGGATCGTTTCTGATATCAACTAGCTTCATCAACTCTAAGTTTGATGCCTCTTTATTCTTACGATAATAAAATAGAAATACAATATATCTTCTAGTGTATGTAGATGATATTATTATCACAAGCAATGATACCTTGGAGATTCAGACATTTTTAAAGTAATTGGCTAATCGATTCTCCCTCAAAGATTTTTTACCTCCGCAACCCCAATATCCTTAGCGCAATTTTGCTCTTGGCCCGATGCCCGACGTCCGAAGCCTTCTGCCATCCAATATCCTAACGTGATCTCCTCCGGCGCAACGTCAATTCTTCCTGCGTTAACTATCTAATCCTGATCAAGTAGACCTACATCACTCAAAATGCAGTTAAACATCTAAACACAATCAATTAGTTTCATCATCAAAATCCGAGAGTCAACAATCTCCCCCTTTTTTATGATGACAACTATTTGATGACTAACGGAGTTAACCTTAACTCCCCGGAGTTTAACCAAACTCCCCGGAGTTTAACCAAACTCCCCCTATCAATATGCCTTATTGATAGAAACTCTTGGATTCAAGAATCCAAGCAACATGTCATCATAAACTTATGCATAACATGTCATGTCATCATACTTCTCCCCCTTTGTCATCAACAAAAAGGAGAAGTTCCTACTCTTATGTATTTAGAGATAAAAAGTTTAAATCATTGCATGATAAACATAGTATCAAATTTTATCATCATGCAACCTAGCAATTAAAGATGTGCAAGTTTTAGCATGTTTGCTATTCTTGAGATAGCAACTGTTTGCTTCTCTTTAGACTACAAGCTAGCAATTTTTACGATATGCAAGTTTTACTACATACAAGCTAGCTTTTCATCACAATATATAAGCACAAAAGCATAGCAAGATTCTTAAGTTCAATCATGGCAGTTCAACACTTGCTTCTTGTGCAAGATTGCACTTTGCTTTTCTTTGCATATTCTAACTAGCAAAAGCTTTCTCCCCTTTGTTTTTCTTTGCATATTCTTAAGTTCAAGCATAGCATTTGCATCGAGCTAGCAATCTTTCTCCCCCTATATCATTATCAAAAAGAAGAGAAAAATCAATGGCTAAAAAATTTAATCATTATACAAGAAGGACATGATTCATTTGACAAATTTTTTTAATAGAGCAAAAGAATTATACAACCAAGGATCATGATTAAAATATAGTAATATCACAGATATAGTCATGATTCATGATTCATCATTAAGCAAATTAATTTTCAATCATCACAAAGGTATTTAAAGAATTTTCGAAACATAGGAGAATGATTAATTTAAGCATGCAATGTTTCAATCAAATTCAAGTCATGAATACCAATACTTACATATTGTGAGCATCAATTCATGAATAACAAAAGATATTATTTGTGATTCCAATTTTACAAGATCAAGATTATGATTTAGATAAAACTCATTCAAGTCAAATCGTTAACTTGAAACTCATAATCAAGTCATCAAAATCAATTTCGAGATTCACAAAATATCATGAAATTATTAATCTCGATCAGATGGGAAAGGTATTTTTTAAGTGATTTTTTTTCATCTAAGCATGCCTTAGTCTTTATATGCCAGATCAAGACAAGCATGATTCCATGATAACATCCTTTTAATATATTGATATTCATCATCAAGTATGATTTCAAAAAGTATGTTCAAGAGAAATCATTAAGACCAAATGCATGAAACACTTATTTATTTTTAAAATATTCATCATGTTTATTTTCATGAGATTCACAAGTTGTATTCAAAAGAAAAATCATTATTTATTTTCAACTCATTAAATTTATCAAATCAACATTTCTTAGATATGCATGATACCAAAATATGGTTTCAAATGTTTAACATATAACATGCATAAATTCAAAAATTGAAAGTAGAAGGGAATAATTCAAAGGTACAAAGATTTCAACCATCTCATAAACAAATGTAAGACCAAGTCATGAATACAAAATTTCATGAATCATAATAATCAAAATGATCATCAAAGGTAATCTCATGTTATTCCAAGAAATCAATATCATGATTTTGATAAAACTCATTTCAAATTCAAATCATCAAAATCACTTTTATGGTTCACAAAATTCATAACATAAGTAGATTCATGATTTCATTGATAATATATTTTTCTTTTTTTTTAAGTATTTCATTTTAAGTGATTGATTTCATGTTAGCATGCTTTTTTATTTATGTTAAATAAAAACATGCATCAACATTTAGGATCGAAAAATGAATTTCGATCAAGAGAATCCGAAAATGAAATTTAACACTTTCATGCATTCGGATATGGTTTTGCCATATGTTTTTCAAATACACTCATGAAAATAACACATGCTTATCATCATGTATATTTTCATGAGATTCATAAGATTGGTAAAATAAATTCATTAATCTCAATAGGATAGAAATTTTATTTCCATTTCATACAATTTATTTCATGTGAGGGTATTCAAGTCTTTTGTGAAAACATGTATAATCATTTAAAATCAAAACATAAGTTTCGTCATGAAACCGTCAAGACCAAACACATCATGATATTACATCTATCATCAAAAGACTATCAAGAAATTCATACATAGATGTACATGCACTATGTCATCTTAATATGTCATGAGAATATCATCTTAATTCGTCATAAAAACGATTAGACCAAAAACATGTTAATCTAAAATGAGAGTTTCAAATGAACATTTACTTCAAAAACTCATGCATGACATAAAATCATCAAGATACACATGCATAGATTAATCCTAAGCATTATCACATATCATATAATTATCATCCCTAATATTACATACATCATTCAACATTTCAAAACATAACATGCATGAAATCTTAGCAATATACTTTTCATGATCAAATTTTTAATTTTTCAAAGATGCTAAAAAGAAAAACATGATATAATTTTTGAAAAATAATTTTTTATTTCCTATTCCTACTATCTAAATTAAGCACTCATGAAAAACTTCAAGTAATTTCAAAATAATTCAAGAAAGTTGAGTTACTTACCTTGTAGTCGAAGCCCGTCAAAGCCCAATTCGTCGTTTCACCTTTGGAAGTTTTTGATTCATCCTTGGTTGCCTTCCTCTTCTTTGGCCTCTTCCTCCATTCAAGTTCATTGTTTATTTTAGATTTTTGTTTAATGAACTTATTAAGATTTAGTGTTCGAAGTTCAAGTTCATCATTGTCCTCATCACTTGAGTCATTGCTCAAGTGGTATTTATTTGTCCGGAGTTCCAAATCCTTCTTATTCTTTGGAAGGTGATTTCGTTCATCATGTTCATCATGTGCATTGTGCACCATTTTATATGTCATCAACGAACCAATTAGTTCTTCAAGTGGAAAAATATTTAAATCTTTTGTTTCTTGTATTGTGGTTATTTTAGGATCCCACCTTTTTGGAAGGGGTCTTAAGATCTTGCTTACGAGATCAAAATTTGAAAAAGATTTACCAAGAACTCTTAGATTATTGACGACATCCGTGAAACGGGTGTACATGTCGCCTATAGTCTCGCTTGGTTGCAATCGAAAAAGCTCAAAATCATGCAATAAAATATTAACTTTCGAGTCTTTAACTCTACTAGTTCCCTCATATGTGATTTCAAGTATTCGCCAAATATCAAAAGTCATTTCACACGTTGAAATCCGATTGAACTCATTTTTGTCCAAAGCGTAAAATAAGGCATTCATAGCCTTTGCGTTTAAAGAAAAATACTTCTTCTCCAAATCCGACCATTCGTTCATCGATTTAGAGGGAAGTTGAAAATCGTTTTCAACGATATTCCATAAATCCAAATTCATAGAAATCAAGAAAACTCTCATTCGAGTTTTCCAAAAAGTGTAGTCCAATCCGTTAAACAACGGTGGACAAACAACCGATAAGCCCTCTTGAAAGCCATGAAGAGCCATTTCTCTTGAGTGTAAATCCGAAATGAGAAATACCAGGCTCTGATACCAATTGTTAGGATCAGAGCGGCACTAAGAAGGGGGGGTGAATTAGTGCAGCGATAAAGTACGATAAACTTTTGACGATTTAAACACTTTCGAAAACTTCGTACGATAAAAGCAACATTTCGTTTGAAACCGTTTTGATTGCATTTTAACTTGAAGGGATACGTAAGAAGGAGACAAAGAAGTAGAGCATCAAAGTGAAGATGGTTTGCAATAATATAAATGACAATAAGATAGACGCAAACCGATTTATAGTGGTTCGGTCATGCGACCTACATCCACTTGCGAAGCCTTCTTCGATGAGGCTCTCAACTTCCACTAGCAAATCACTTTAAAGGGGAAGGACAAATACCCCTCTTACAACCTTTTACAAATGGTTCACACTCTTACAAATTTTCAAAGAGAAAGTGGGAGATGAACACTCAAGCTATTGAAAATAAAAACTTGCTAAAGGATTTGCTAAGACTTTTATCTCAATCTCTTGCTTCTCAAAGGTTGTAATCTCAGCTGAGAATTGAGGGGCATTTATAGGCCTCAAAAGGATTCAAATTTGGGCTCCAAAATTTGAATTCTCTTTGGTTCCCGATGCTGGCGGTGCCACCGCCTGTCAGTGGCGGTGCCACCACCTGTCAGTGTCTGACACTGACAGTATACTAGCGGTGCCACCGCCCAGCCAAGCGGTGCCACCGTCTGGCTCTCATGTGCTGGGCGGTGCCACCGCCAGACACTTCGGTTCACTGGTTGGGCTTTAAGTCCAGCCCAAACCAAGTCTAATTTTGGGCCCAGTTGGTCCCTACTTGGGTTATAGGATTAACACATAATCTTAACCTTAATTAATATGCTAACTACGAATTTAAAGATATTTCCTAAGCTATTACAAAGTCCGCAAGTCAAGACTTCTTCCGGCGAACTTTCGACGGTCTTCCGATAAACTCTCGGAAACCATTCTGCGGACTCCCGGCAAGCTCCTAGACTTCACGATTTGATCTTGGCGAGTTCCAACGAGCTTCTTCGGTAAGCTCCGATCTTTCTTGGTGAGCTCCGCGAACTTCCAACGAACCTTCCGGCGAGCTTCCGAAAAACCCTTCAGCAAGCTCCCTACTCATTCTCGGCTAGTTCCGACAGCATTTCCGACGAACCTTCGGACTTCCGTCGAACTCTCGAACTCGCAACAAATCCTTCGCGCTTGACTTTGACACTTTGTTTCACTTTATGTCTTCATCGTTATCGTAGTTAATCCTGCACACACAAGCCAAAACTCTACTCCGATCTAGACAATTATTACAATGCGAATTGACATTCTGTTGCCCGGCACGTCATTGGTTGGTGCTTCATCCGATTCTTCAGTGCATCGTCCTCTCTTGCGGCTTGTTGCCCAATTGGCAGTTGACCTCCGCAACCCCAATATCCTTGGAGCAATTCCGCTCTTAGCCCGATGCTCGACGTCCGAAGCCTTCTGCCATCCAATATCCTAACATGATCTCCTCTGGCGCAACGTCAATTCCTCCTGTGTTAACTATCTAATCCTGATCGAGTTGACCTGCATCACTCAAAATGTAGTTAAACATCTAAACACAATCAATTAGTTTCATCATCAAAATTCGAGATTCAACAAAGTCATATGTGAAGAATATAATGCCTTACTCCATAACTCTACATGGACTCTTGTGTCATTTTATCCTACACAAAACATCATTGAGTGTAAATGGTCTTTCGAATTAAGTAGAACCCAGATGGGTCTGTTGCTAGATATAAAGCTCGTTTAGTTGCTAAAGAGTTTCATCAACGATCTAGAGTTAACTTCACAGAGTCTTTCAGCCCCGTAGTTAAACCTACAACAATTCGGCTTATTCTAAGTTTGGTCATCTCTAGGGGTTGGCACTTATGCCAACTGGACGTTAATAATACCTTTTTACAGGGGACTCTAACTAAAGATGTCTTTATATAGCAACCCCTTGGCTTCATTCATCACCAGTATCCGAGACATATCTGCAAACTACAAAAAGCCATTTATGGATTCCGTTAGGCTTTAAGAGCTTGGTATACTAAACTTGGATCATTTCTGATATCAACTGGCTTCATCAACTCTAAGTTTGATGCCTCTTTATTCTTACGATAATAAAATAGAAATACAATATATCTTCTAGTGTATGTAGATGATATTATTGTCACAAGCAATGATACCTTGGAGATTCAGACATTTTTAAAGTAATTGGCTAATCGATTCTCCCTCAAAGATTTAGGACCCCTAAGCTACTTTTTGGGAATGGAAGCAACATTTATATCCTCATGTCTCCTCCTATCATAAAGAAAGTATATTCAAGATTTATTATCAAAGACAAATATGCAAGATGCAAACGAGATTGTAACTCCTCTCTCTACTAGTGCATCACTCAAATTATGTGATGGCAGCACTCCTACAGACTCAACTCAATACCGCCAAGTACTTAGCTCCTTACAGTACTTGGCTCTCACCCGTCTAGATATCTCATTTGCAGTCAATAAACTATCTTAATACATGCACCAGCCTTCTGCTATGCATTGGTCTACGGTTAAACGAATTTTACGGTATCTTAAATGAACCCTCAATCATGGTCTCTTTCTCCGTAAATATATTTCACTTCATCTCCATGCCTTTGCTGATGCTGATTGGACAGGAAACTTTGATAATCGCACCTCCACCTCAGGGTATGTCATCTTTCTTGGGTCTAATCCAATCAATTGGAGTTCTAAGAAGCAAAAGACAATCGTCCGATCTACAACTAAAGCTGAATATCGTGCCATCACTATCACTGTTGTTGAACTCAATTGGGTTACAAATCTCCTCAACGAACTCAAAGTCTGCTCTATCCTTACTCCTACAATATATTATGACAATGTTGGAGCTACCTACCTATACGTCAATCCAATGTTCCACTCACGCATGAAACACATTGCCATCAAATTTCACTTCATGCGAGATCATATTGTCAGACGTCAACTTCGTATCTCTCATGTTCATATGGCTGATCAACTAACAGACTTACTCACTAAGTCTCTAGCCTGTAAACTATATTTGTTGCAAATATCGTTGCTCAGTTAAGAAAAATTCTCTCTGACATTATATGACACTAATTGAGATGTGAATTCTCTTTATCTTTACAATTTTAATCTTCATTGTATCATTTTATCATAGAGGAGCTGCTGTTGCTGAGGCTGCTGTTATTGTCTTTGTTGGTGTGGTAGTTGTACTGGGCGTGGTGCCAGCGATCGTGATAGGATCGAGGGGCGAGGCGACGAAGGTGGCACAAATCTGGGGCCTACGGCTCCGACCGATCTCACTCATGCGGAAGAAGAGGATGAGGAAGAAGATATCATTTCTTCCTGTTATTTGTGATATCGATTTGATCGGCTGTGGTGGAGCAACAGAAGCCGCCCATCGATGGAGACTGCACGGAGAAGGAATGGCTAGCTGGGAGCGCAGTGCGGATGGGATGACAATGTTTTCGGAGCAGAAGTATCATGCATGTACAGATGTACTTGAGAGAGAGAGAGGCAGGGGGATAAGCCCTCCAAGATCGTTCATAATATTCGTCCTTCAAATCTCAACCGGCTATATATATATATATATATATATATATATATATATGAACGGTTAAAATTTAGAGAGAGCAGAATCGAGTTGATGAAAAAGAAAATTAAGCAATGCGTTGGTGCCTGAGATGCAATTTGAGGATCAGTTACTTCTTGGTCTGTCGCAAATCTTGGTCTCTTTCTTCTTTTGCTTTATGCTTTCCAAGGAACAATATACAGCCAAATAAATTTGGCATTAGGAGTGAAGGAAAGCAGCTGATGCTTCGATGTGTTTCCCTGGAAGAAAAAGCTCCCTCTAGTCGATCATCTTCGTCCATATGACATTTCATGTAATTCTTGAAGAAAGGCTTGCAGCGAAGAGAGAGAGAGAGAGAGAGAGAGAGAGAGAGAGAGAGAGTGAGTGTGTGTGTGTGCGCGCGCGCGCGTCATTAAAGTCAATGCATTCACACTCCCGATTTGTTTCTTTACACCGCTATGAAATGATAGCGAGGCATCACTGCAATAAATCAATGTCGACGCACTAACTTTTTCCAAGCACGTGATTCTGTTAATCCATTTAAGTTACCACTCGCCGCAAAGATTCACCTGTAGGCATCTCATCGTACTTTTGTTTGACATTCTTCTCTGGTTTGGATAAGATCGGCCCACGACATAATTGGCTCCTCGACCGATGCAGCCGAATCATTCTAGAACACATGACTTTTCAACCCGTCAAATAATCGGTAATTTGCGTGGGGTGGATGTGTAATTTAATTCGACTTATATTCTCAACTGAAACGGTTCAATTTATCTGCATTTAAAAGCTGCAGGCCAGCAGTACACCTTAAAACATAGAGAGAGAGTGTGTGTGTGTGTGAGAAAGCTATCGAGAGAGAGTGTGTGTGTGTGTGTGAGAAAGCTCGTTCCAGCACTAGATTGGATATCTTTCCGACGACACTATCATGTCATATATATATATATATATATATATATATATATATATATATATATATTGGATACATTAATATAATCGCTTGCACAGATGAAGTGTGGGCACAAAAACTTCTCATAGGTTGTCGCGTTCGTAAATCACAACCTATGAAAACCAATTCGGAGGTCATGTGGGAGCTCAGTTGGTTGGTCATTTATTTTATACTTTGTGTGTGTGTGGAGCCACAGAAACACTTCAACTTCTTGGGGGCAGAAGTTTATGATTTAAGTGAAGTTTCTTTAATGAAAAAGGATGATTACAATGGACATGGAAATGCGGAGGAGAAAGGAAGATAACGAGTCTACAAAGGGCATCAGCTGCGCTTTTAGCCTCCAATAATAGATAACCCACTCTGAACTCTTTAAGAACTGAACAGCGGCAATCCACGGAAGATGCAGAGCATACATACCAAAAGCTTTGCTCTCGGAGGTGGGTGAACTGGTGGTCACTGTGAGAATGGATTATTAGTCGAGAAGGATGTGTTTTCCCGTTTTGATGGCTCGATACAAGATAGGAAACCACTGATGGAACTTAGAACAGTGACAGGTGATTAGAGGTTTTCAGTGACACAAGTCATTCGAGTGATTCTTCGTTCCGCCCTTTTTTTTTAATTTTCTTTTTATTTATTTATTTATTTATTTTAATGTTTTGCTTTTGGATGGGAAGGTGGCTGCTGCAGTAAATTGCATGTTGGGAGAGTTAAACAAGTGTATGCAGATTGGTGATAAGATGATGATGGGGTTTATTGCAGTGCTTTAGACAGAGGAAGCATCCTCGTTCACCACCAAGAATTGCCACCGAAGACGACCTTTCACGCGCCGCCCGACCATTAACGAACTGCCACGTGAGTCGTGACCTTCTATTCTCTCTCTAAAAGACCAGGGCAAACCGCGGGATTTACTTTCGACTCGCTTCCTTGGCCGGGAAAGTCCGACCAAAGTCGGCAGCCATGGAGCCGGAGGACAGCCAACTCTTTTCTGACTCCGACATCACCACCACCAGCAGCCTATGCTACCCCCCGGCGGTAGCAGCGGCCGCGGAGCCCTTGCCCTCCGCCGAGGTGGCGGCGCTCACCCGCCTCTCGGAGCACCTCGGGTCCCTTCGCCGCGCCCCGGGCCTCGCCTTCTGCGCTGATGCCTGCATCATCGTTCGATCCTCGGGCGGCGACCCCCCGCGCGAGGTGCCCGTCCACCGTTGCGTCCTTTCAGCGCGGAGCCCCTTCTTCCTCGAAAAGTTCGCGGCGGGGTCGGTGGCGCTTGAGCTCGGCGAACTGGTGGCGGGATTCGAGGTCGGTCGCGAGGCCCTGGAGGCGGTGCTCGAGTACATCTACACCGGCCGGCCGGAGGAGCTCCCCAGGGGCGCGGCGGAGTGCGCCGAAGAGAGCTGCCACCGCCACGAAGCCTGCTGGCCCGCAGTCCATTTCATGCTCCAGGTGCTCCATGCCGCCTTCAGATTCGAGATCTACGAGCTCGTCAGCCTCTTTCAGGTGAGGGCCAAATGATGTTGCCTAGTTTTTTTTTTTTGCCCTTTCTATTTGGAGGATCCTGTTTCAGAGGTTCGAGGTAAGATTAAGGAAGGGATTATCATCAAAATGATGTCTTGATTCCGTTGTTGGCTGATGGATTCTGTGTCTGTCCGATGTTTTCTCTTCTTCCACCATGATATGGTGGCTTCTATCAGTAGAACGGTCGGATTGTTGAGGCAAATCCTGAGTAGATTCTAAAGCGAATCATTACCTGTTCTCATTTCACACACCAGTAAGTTCTTTGTCTTACAGTACTTGAAGCCTTCCATCCATCAATAGAATGACTGGATCGTGGCGTCTTATGTCCCATCCTTGACATCCTGAGTAGTCTCTAAATCGAATCATTACATGCGAGCGGTGGAATCCTGTTACTGAAAATTTGCTGATGATTTTGTCATCTTCAAGACTGAATCTTGGATCATCCAGTATTCCTATACTTGTAGTAAAGCTATCTTTCTTTAGAAATCTCATGAAATATTTGAGAATTCCTCCAGCTACATGTGTCCTCTGCTGCAGTTCACGACACATGTATCTCTTCGATCATCATATTATTCCAGAATTCCCTACAGCGCAGCTTTTTATTAACCCTTGGACGGAGTCTGTTCGTTCAACCATGCCGGATTACCTTTTGACTATAACTAAATCAGAGTCCAATCTTGTTGCTATCTAACTCGGTTAAATTAAGAAACAGTAAATCCCTAGTGTGAGTAATAAGAACTCTTGCTTTCTTGATTTGGAATAAGAACTCAAGATTGAAGTTGGGAATCGGGGCTGAGAGTGATGACTTGCATGACATATCCACTATGATTCTTATGCATATGTTTTGCCTTTTGGCTTTACCCATGTGTGCCCATTATTTTTGTTATTGATGTTTCCAATCACCTTACCTTACTGTGTTTACAGAAGAATAAGGGATGCCCTCTCAATTTGGCCTGACTAGTTTGCCTTCAGATCAAGGTTCACCTTATCAACTCGTACCGGTATACCAACCAGTTAGCGACACGGTATCTACCATTTTGTACCGATATATTATGTGTCGATACGGTGGGGCGTACCAACAGCACAAAAAAATGATCGAAAATAGCTCTAAAAATTTTTAAATAATAAAAAATATTATATTAGGGTTTTTAAGTTGAAAATAAATATAAATTTAGTATAATTTTAGCAAAAATATTCTAGATTATGAAATAATAGTGTCACATATCTTTTTCAGGTTTTGAGGAGTAGCTTTGTGGTACGTTTCAGATCATCCTTTCGTTGATATTGAATTATCCATAGAAATGATTTGAATTATTAGATTGTTTATTAAACAACTTAAACATTAAAATTTAAATAAATCAAGTAATCGATCAATAGATATATTTGGTTCTACTACCAAAAAGAACGACGGGACTCCATGGGCAGAATCCTATGTATTTGTATATCAATTTAATATGTTTATCAGACCCAATCCCGAAATTAATCTCACGACATAGTATACTGATACATTGTATGCTATTAGTGCATCAATGTGGTGATGGTTGTAGTATGATCGTTGTAAACCACTTATGTGTGAGGCAACTGTTGAAGTAAGTATGATTATGGTATGTGTTAGTGCGGAGCATAGAGAATGTTAGAACTTCTACTTTCACCACTGACCTCCTGCTTCACATTAGAAGATCGATCACTATACTGTTGCTCA
Source organism: Musa acuminata AAA Group (assembly GCF_036884655.1). NCBI lineage: Eukaryota > Viridiplantae > Streptophyta > Magnoliopsida > Zingiberales > Musaceae > Musa > Musa acuminata. Next base: position 28,540,659 of record NC_088340.1, read on the forward strand.
AAAAAGACTGATCAATTATCACAGCAAGCTTTATGATCTAAATCTTGGGTGACATGCATAAAATACTACTCCTCAATACATGCACCACCCTCAATAAAGTGCAAATGAGAGAATGAGATAAATATGTGAATGAGAAAGTGATTGGGAGAGTAGATGAGTTAGAGAGAGTGAGAGGGGAGAGAATGAGGAGGTAGAAAGGGTTTGAAAACCCTCAGATCTGGTTCAAATGGTCAAATGGATCGTTTGAATTCAACAAATCCTAACCTTTGATCGGTATCGATCAAAATCTGACTGTTAACTGACTGCTACAAGTCGGTAACAGTCGGATTTCAACTATTCCGATCGGTACATACCCCTTATCGAGTGATACAAGGTCCCCAGTTATGGATTGCCTGGTACAAGGCGATCCGTATGCTGGTCCCCTATCGAACCGGTATATACTGCTCGTACCACCCGGTACAGGTTGGCATGGCGAACCATGCTTAAGATGTCTATTATACATTATATATCCTTCAATTTGAGAGTTAGAAATTTGCCATTGTTGGGGAAACTCAAGCACAATCAGTGGCATCCAAATCTGCTGATAGGCAAGCAATTTGTCCAATAAATTGGTCCTTGCCAAACGAACTATGAAGTTACGGACACATCACCCTCAGCCTGCCTGAATATTTTTATGCATGTCATCATGTATCATTGTTTGTTTTTTTCCAATTTAACAAGTTTATGAATATTCTTTCCAAATCTTCAGCTTTAATGGAAACATGTATATCATTCCATTGCAGCGGCGGCTCCTTGACATTCTTGAGAAGGTAGCAACAGATGACATTCTTTTGATTCTAATTGTTGCAAATTTGTGCAATAAGCATTGCCAGAGATTACTTTTGAAGTGCATTGAAATGGTTGTCAAGTCGGATATTGATTATATGACACTTGAAAAGAAGTTACCCGGAAATGTTGTCAAGCAAATTGTGAAGTTCCGTTCAAGTTTAGGATCAGATGGTCAGAGCCTTGGGTTCCCGGATAAACATGTAAAGAGCATATATGTTGCTCTTGATATGGATGATATTGAATTAATCAAGATGCTTTTGTATGAGAAACACACCACTCTAGATGATGCAAAGGCTCTACATTATGCAGTTGCTTACTGCGACCCAAAAACTACGAAACAGCTTCTGGATCTTGAACTTGCAGACGTGAATGGCAAAGATCACAGAGGTTACACTGTGCTCCATGTTGCTGCAATGCGTAAAGAACCTGAAATCATAATGTCACTGCTAACGAGGGGAGCTCAACCATCTTACATCACCTCAGATGGAAGAACGGCACTTAAAATCTCCAAGATGCATACCAGATCTATAGACTACCGCAGGCCAGTTAAAAGAGGAGAAACTTCTCCAAAGGAGCGGCTGTGCATTGAGATGTTAGAGCGTGCTGAAGCGAAAGATTCACCTACAGAAGCCACTTCTGTTCCAGTTGAGATGATCAGTGATAACCTGCGAGAGAAATTGTTATATCTTGAGAGCAGAGGTAATTTACCATGGGGTGAAGGAAATATTGATTTCTCCTGGATAGTACTGTAGATAGTAATATGTTTTTTTTTTTCTTTGTTCCATTTCACCTATATTTTTTTTTGTGCTTTACATTGATACTAATTGGTCGGATTTAGTACCAAGCTCAAGATTTTCCACATGATGCAACTAACAGCACTAACTACACAAAGTGGATGGCAATGATTTTGGACGTCCTTTCAAATTCTCTTAATATCTAACTCATCCATATCGGATTTCCTCTTGGTGCAGTTTGGCTGGCTGAGCGATTATTCCCTGCGGAAGCAAAAACTGCCATGAACAATGCTAATGTGGATGGCACCCTCAAGTTTAAATCAAGCAGCTTGCTGCAACCTTGTGCTGGATACAAGAGATCAGTTGATGATGTGGCGAAAGCATCGCTTGAAATGACAGCAGAGCAGTTATCCCGGATGGAAGCTCTATCAAAGACAGGTACGTATCCATAAATTTTGTTTTGTTTTGTTTTGTTTCCCGCATGTGTGATCAAACTACGCTGCAGTCGCAGGGCTTTCTAGTACAGTTGTCAGATTAACAATCAAGGAACCATTATTTACATTCCATATGATCAGCTACTCTTTCCTCCCAACAAATGGAAATAACAAAGATGTAGAATGTAGAATGACACACTACAAGAAATAGCTTTTAATTGACATGGATACACTTTGGTACTGCATTTCAACCTATCTAGATAGCAATTTTCACCACAAATCATTTCTGACTGGCTCAAATGTCGTTCCAGTTCAGCTAGGAATGCGTTTCTTCCCACGATGCTCCAACATAATCAACAAGATCCTGTGTGATGATCTGTCGGAGCTATCTATTGTGGAGCGCGTCGACACAGAAGAGCGAAAGAACCGATACAATGAAATTCTGGAAGAGATGAAAAAAGCATTTACCGAAGATAAAAAGAAGTTTGATGGTTCTGCCTCTGCTTCATCTTCTAAATCGGCACGAGCGGTTCGCGCTAGGGTTGCCAAAAGTTAACACGACGTAATGACTGTATCAGTAGGTGCCTTCCTGTCTCTTTGGAACCTTCTCCTATTTGTACAGTTTTGAACTTAGTTTAATGAATGATGCAATCCTTTCTTGCTATGTGGATGACGGAAGCATTTTATTGATACAAGAGGAGGTCTTATCCTGAATATTACTTTTGGTGCACTGTTGATATATTTGAACTTTGCCGTAAACTTTTACATGTTTCAAGCGGCTATATAAACGTTGTACACTTATCCTCCACTAAAAGTGAGACTTAACATGATCCAATCTCTCAGCATTCCAATTCGGCAAGAATCACACAAGTTAGACAAAAGAGCCAATGGCATCACAATTCTGATGAACTGAAAGGCTTGAGATGTAGTTGAAAGAGTACCTGATGATCCAAGTTATTCTTTTTCTGATTAATAAAAATGGCAAAATTTTGAACAAGGTTTATGATGGATGGATCATATAACTTTTCCAAGCCATAATGTAGCAACATATCTCATATTATTATTATTATTATTAGGGCATCTGTGACCAATTATTCCATTTCAATCATTTCATCTCCCTGTCCTCGATCAAAAATTAAGAAAGTTGGATGAGCTGATTGAATCTAAGACCCGATCATTTCATCTGGATTATGTGATGGGTAATTCATTGCCCGTCGTTCTGCGCTGCTAGGTTGAGTAATTGCAGGTCACTGTAAACCACACAAGGAACAAATGGCAGAGAGACTTGCAGAGTCGGCTCTTCTCTCTCTCTCTCTGATCCTCTTCTATCGAAATACATCATCTCTCCCACCAATTTGGACCTTTCAAAGGCGAAGTTGGAAAGGTCGCGTCACGGGACGATTTTGCTTTCTTTGATTTCTCCTCCCCGAATACTTTCCCACAGATACTGCACAGCAACCACCGTTGACCACACTGGCTTTGCTGCAGTCAAGGTCACACCTGCTACTGCTGTTTCCGTTTTCCTCCGAGTATAAGACTGGTAACAGTAACCCCTTCAGCCTATTTTGCCCATCTCTGCTGTTATTTTATCCACATATATATCCTGGCGTAGACTGCAAGGACTCAACACACACACACACACACTCTCTCTCTCTCTCTCTCTCTCTCTCTCTCTCTCTCTCTCTCTCTCTCTCTTATATATATATATCTATAGAGAGAGAGAGAGAGAGAGAGAGAGAATAGGTTGGTCGTGATGAACATTACATCTTTTTCCCTTCCCTGAGAAGTTAACGTCGTCCTCTTTGCCTTTCCTTTTGCTACTTGCTTTCTTTCTTGAAGTTACATGTGATAAATTATTATTATTCTTCTTCTTCTCACTCTTTCTCCTGGTTTTTGTGCCGCACATGCCGCTCGGAATTAGAATCTGTCATTGTTCTGATTATGGTGTAGTAGGAAGCTGGTTTTGAGATCGACATTTGAAGTATTGCGTGCGGAGACATGGAGCCATCTTTTTGACCATCAACAACACTGAGATATATGTAGTGTTTCTACAGCGTTGAATCTTGCCCCAGACCATTCCTTCCTTTGTAGATTGCCTTCGTGTTGCAGCGTCCATGTCCTCGATACTCCATTAAGGGATGTCAGAGCTAAACCTCTATGATCGAGTTCTATATGACTGACTTCGCCCAGGCCATTGAGCCAGCTTGATGCTGCAGCAACCAAGTTGCAGATAAAGAGCTACCGAACCAGAAGACATCTTGCAGATTGTACATTAGTAGTCGAGGAACTCTGGTTTGTCTCCAAAAGATCCATATTCCTCATTGAACTCATTCATATGTTATTACTCCTTTGACGTTAGGTGGAAGGCACAGGAATGTGCATCTCTTGATCACGGATTCCGTCTCGTTCTTCCATGTCAAGAAGCCAGAAACAGCAGCTTCCATCTAAAAGAGGAGTCACATTCGACTTGACGGATCGGTCCATCTTTCTCAGGTTGGGAAGGGTCAGTTCAAAGATTACAAGTGCTCAGAATCCAAGGAAGACACACACCGGTGAAACAGTCAATAAAAAGAACAAATCCAGTGTCACAGCTTGACTAGAATATGTCAGTTGCAATTGAAAGAATGGTAACACACAATCCACTTTATGACCAGAATAGCTTCACAGACTTCCAAATGGTGACCAAGCATACAGAACATTACTACATTTGACCTTTCCTCACAGCTATCTATTGTACAGACTAGCAAGCTAAGCCACTACTTTCAACATTTACATTTCATTAGAAGAGAAAGGAAAGCTTGCATGCCATGTGGAATGCCACATATACATATCAAGGATGGAAGGCTGATCCGTGTTTTTTACATGCTATATATACATGAGGCTGCATCTTCGTAGCCATATACTCCCTGTACAACGATGGTTGTTTAACCCTTGAACCTTGATTCACACGCATCCTTGATCTATCAGAGCGTGAGCAAGATTCAGGAAAGCGCAGATGTTTCCACCATGCACCAAGGCTCTGCAACAAAACCAAAAGAGAGTATCTGTGCATAACAGTAGCAGAGATAAATAACACACGTAGAAAGAGACTTCAAAGGACTTTGTTAGAAATAACAAAAAAGGAATTCAATGGCCCTTAATATGACAAGTAACATTTTATTCAACAGGATCAATAAGGAGAAAGAATCCCAGCATTCAATCTGAAATAATTAGGAAATGGTCTGCTGATTTTGCAGTCATTGTTACATAATGTTATTTCAGTTCCATGATTCAGAAAGCTGATCTAGATAGGTTTGGTTTGAAACAGAAACAACCTAGCCCGTGTACACCCTTGCCAATGGCACCTTAAGAGCGGTCAATGGATTGGTGGCCCTATATTGAATTACTGAAGGAAGTAAAATTAAAAATACAATTAATTAAAAGATAGAGATACATAGATTGCTTCAGCAACACTTACTCTGGACTATCCTTCATACAACCATATTCACTTGCAGCTTTCAGGGACTTCTCATGTATCTGCTTCATCATCTCCTATTACCAATAACCAATGAGAAATAAGTAAATAGGTGGAGTATATGGTTAAAATGACAATCTCAATACAGCATGTTTTTGTCAGAATATAAAAAATCCACAAGGCCTGTTTGTTTGTTTTGATGATTGTTTAAGAGCTTAAAGCACCACCAGGTTTGCTTCTTAGGATGGATTGTTCGAAACATCACAAGAAAGGTGAACTCAAGTAAGACCTCTGTCTATCATCTTTATAAGAGAATTACCTGTCATGAATATGAATATAAAGAACAAGCATAAAATTTTGCAATATTTATTTGATCAGCTTTGAGAAAATAGAGGTTGTAGGGACATGTTTGAATCTCCATTAAGAAAAGATAAGAAAACTTCAAAACTGATGAGATTGATCCGAAGGTACTGTATGAGTATTACAAGATCCATTATGATTGTCATCCACATAAACTATCACAAAAATATTTGTTTCTCACAAAGTTACAGGTGCAATCTGTTAGCCCAAAGGTAGCCGCACAGGAGACTAAATTGTATTGCATGGAAATTTTGCTAACTGTATTCTGGACAACGTCTAGCAAATAATTGCTATGGAAGGACAAACATTAAAATATGAGAAAGAGTGAAGATACCTGTAGTTTAGCCTCGAAGTCCTCAGGTGACCATTGCATCAAGTTGCACTCATGGCTAAGTTCAAGTTCCCCAACTGCAACCTGTTACAAAGAAAACATAACAGGGGAGTAACTTTTTAAAGTAAAGATTTGAACAGCCAAGCCATATATATACATGTACTAAGACATAAACACACTCCCTCCACAAATATATGCATAAAAAAGAAGATACATGCTACAGGTGTCCATTAATTATCACTAAGCGCACATACAATATATGCTTACACAGTTAGAAGTTGGAGATACAAGATATAATAGTATACACAGATAAGATAACATGATACCCAAGTCCTATCATGATAAAGGTTTTCTTTTTGTACAAAAATTGCAAACTTCAAGATTTTACTAAGATGAGTAGGTAAAATATAACAATATTCAACAAAAGATGCTGTATTAACTATTAAGTATGTGGCACATGGAATTACACAACAGGTTGCAACCGAGAGTGCAGGACCTAGATACAATTTAATTGCAAGAAATGCCAAAATATTTTCTGTGACAGACTACTATGGAGGATTTTTGCACCTTCCATGAAGTGATAAAAGTTTTGACAAAATAAATAATGTAATAAAAAAAATTACAATTCATATGATCCATGGATAATATATTTACCAAGTCTTAGGTCGAAGTGTGTGGTATCACATGCAGCACTCATGTTAATTGTAGGCTGGCAATAGCATGTCTAGTCCATTTTTGGTTTTAGAGGCAGCTGGTCTCACGGTTAAATCCATCTGCAGCCTTGGATTTTTCTCCACACACCACTGCCCGACCAGTCTCCCAATACTTCTCCATCTCATCCTTTCCTTCTTCCTCCTCCCCTCCACCTACTCCTCCACATCTGCTCATCCTCATCCTCCTCTTTCTCCTCCAGTATATACCAAGCAATATTTACTGGCCCAGCTGTGAAATAAAATGTGGACCACCCTTATTTTTTGGAGGGGTAGCGGGTCTTAGGGTCATCTGCAGCCTTGTTTTTCTCCTCACAACACTGCCCATCCAATTGGGATACTTCTCCTCAAGGTATGCAATATCGTACCGTACCGAAGTTTCGACGTTCGCTCGGTACGGTACGATATTGTATATCGAGCGGTATACCGTTCGGTATACCACTCGGTATATATATAAAAATATATATTTATATATAAAAGATTATATATATTTATATATATTTTTTTTATAAAAGGCGACATCATATCACCTCAATGACGTCGCCTTTTCCTTCTCCCATGCAGGGCAACGTCGCCGAAAATATATTTATATAAATATAAATATATTTATATATTTATATATAATTATATTAATATTTATATATATCATATTTTTATAAAAGGCAACGTCGCGTCGCCTCGGCAACATCGCCGAAAAAGGCAACGTCACCTTTTCCTTCTCCCACGCGGGGCGACGTCGCCTCATATATATATATATATACATATATATATATATATACATATATATATATATATATATATATTTCGTTCCGTCCGGTAACGAACAATCCGTGTACCGATCAGTTGGTGAACCAGTACGTACCGCCCATACCGGGCAGTATTATTCGAAATTGCAAACCTTGTTTCTCCTTCCATTCTTCCTCCTCAATACACCCCCACCCTCTTTGGTACCACACCACAGACCAGCATACCATGTGCCTGTATGCTGATACAAACCAAATATGTACCAGTCCATCAAAGAACTGATTTGGGTGTAGAATCTAAAACTTTGAATCTTGGTTACAGGTAGATCGGTAGGTCTAAATACAGCCCATGGTAGACGAATTCAGCTATTTACATGAAGTGATCCAAGTGAAATTAGCTTTAAATGGTCATATGATCACTTCAGTCTACAACTATTGAGGTAATTTGCAGATAAACCAAACCATATTCTGAAAGAATTAGTCTGCTTTCAGCCATCAAGACCTGATGGACCAATGATATGGAAAAAAATAAGCTCAATAAGATAAATACTCCCATAGGAAAAAAGGCATCTCAGTAGTAATAAAAATGAACAGGAAATTTTGAGACTGGGAGACGTATAGGAACACATGAAACTCAAGGAAACAGAAAAAGCAAGAGCGATGAGAACCAACTGAAGCAAGGACCAATATAGGCTCTCTTGCCACACAAAAAGTATAAGCTCGACAACATAAGATGACAATCTATACTTCTATTAAAAGCATAAAGGAAACAGCATTTTAATCAGAATTGCTACATATTTTAGAAGCACATATGTACATAATAATACACATTTTCTCCAAAATTAAAGATACTCAGTAAGTGGGCCTAAATCAAACATGTAAAAGAGTAAATTACCCCTCCAGCACTAGCAGTCTTTGCTGGAGCAACCAGTATGTTAGCTTTTCTTAGAACATCAAATGCTTGAGGAGTGCAGGGCATAGTCGAACCTGCTGGTTGATAGAGAATTTTTTATATCAAAGGACAAGTAAGATCCCTGTAGTATATAGGTTGCACACCTTCTATAAGTATTTGGCAGCCAGAATTAATTAAAGCAACAGCATCAGGTTGGTCTATTTCATTTTGAGAAGCACAAGGAAAGGCTATATCACATTGTTCACTCCAAGGTTTTGCACCTTCAAAGTATTTAGCCCTTGGATTTGATTTCAAGTAGTCTCTGCCAAATAACACATTTATGAATATATATATATTGCCATAGAACCATAATGAGACATTATTGGAATAACAAATCAGCACCTCAGACTCTTTTGTTGAACCTTAATGTCCCGAAGGAATGATAATTTCACATAATCAAATCCATCCTCATCTAGTAAATAGCCCTTGGAATCTGCTAAAGCACAAAGTGTTACATAACATATGAAGTATAAAGATGACCATTCCATAGAAAAATAAATAGGTTTCGTAAAACAATTTTCATTTGTATTATGACTTTTCACAAACAACTACATAGGCATCATATAACTAATTTGCAATGAACTCTTTATACTAGGAGAAACAAATTTGTGGCGGATGATTGTCAAACCATGAATGTCAATACAACCTAGCCCTTTCATAATCTTAATGAGCATAGAATTTCCTGAAAATCATATCTGGACTGCTGGAATATGAGGGTTTCGCCATCTGTTTACGTAAGTTGCTAGAATAGAGAGCTCAAGAATCTGAAAAGGCCTCTACCCTGCAACAACAAACCTCAAGTTGCAGTTTAACTAACTTGACCAATATGTTACATCCTAGAACATCAAAATTGACATTTGGTGTCACATATTCTCCCTATAGCCATACTCAAGCAAGAATCTCTAACTTTCAATACTAGTGATAATAAGAGGTGTTTAGCAAACCATGATAAGAAAATAACAATAGACAATCAGAAAGTGAAGTCCTTGACACTCACTTGGTGTGAACATATAAGAAGCAAACACGTAATGGCTTTTATATGAAGGCAACAAAAACAATAGATAAATTGACAGTGAGCTAATACTATGCAAACATTTGTTAGATAAGTATCACTATAGATTCCCAACACCAGAAATAAACAACAGATCATAAAAAACAAATATCAAACTGCAATACTTGAAACAGGATCCATGGGCTATTTAGTATATAATCAACCAGTTCAAAAACTTATTTTCCGAATCCAAATGCAAGTGAAATGGTATTGTATTGTAAACTAACAAAAAAAGGTTTATCCATTTAAGGGCAAGCAAGTGATCATCGACACAGAAGTTAAATTTTCCCATCATCTAAATAAAATTAAAAAGATACCTGAAATAGTAATAGGGATAGCACCACAGGAAAAAAGCTTCTCCAAGACATGCATTGCTATCTTCCCAGCACCACTTATTACACATCTGAAATCGAAAATATAAGATATTATTAGCAATTCAATTTGGGCGTATAAAAGCTAAAAATAGATAGAAGTGTTTGGCGAGTGTGGAGGGAAAATTTATAAGTTAAAAGACAGACTGTTCAGAGTTTATTAAAGGATTTCCAGTTTTGGCAGCACTGTTCATGCTGCCCAGTCTTCATAAAAATGGGTTCCCTTTTAATTTAACCACGAACTACCTCAACCAAGGGGTGGCTAGAGTTGCATCCTCCCAGACCATCCCTATCTGCTTTAACTACCTTTTTTACTTTTGTCCTGTTTTGGTTCTCTTTTTGTGATTATTATCATCTAAGCCAGCTGGTATACCTCCCACACTGATGTGCATAACCGGTCCAAGCAGCAATCAGTACAGGTACCGATATGAAGGTTTAAATCCTTGGTTCTAGTTTCAAAATTTTGCTTGAGAAGCACAAAAGTGAAAAATAAACACTGAAGTTTTGCAAAAGCTCAATTGCATATCATACAACTCTTAACTAATACTCATGACAGGCGAGCGAGCAAAATACAGTAAGAGAGCACAGAAAGTTACATCCTTCAATTCAGAGGCTGGCGAGTCAATTGCAGTGGGTGTGTTATCAAGGCATCCTGTGGTCAAACCCAAGGTTTGCAATACAACCTGGTACAGTTCAAGTATAGGCAATATTTACCGGTCCAATAGCCTACCAACATATAGACCAGGGTAAGCTGGGTAATGCACCCAGTGTATAGTCTGTACGGTAACTTTTATTTTTCAGAATTTTTTGAAACTCAGTATGTACCAATAGACTGACAAGGTATGTCTGTACAGTTTGGACTGGTACGGATACGGGTAAAGTCAGTATGGTTCCGGTACTCAAAATTAAGAACTTTGGTCAAACCTATATTTCACAAATTTACATAACTATGTTATTAATAATTGCTTCTCTTAGTTCTATATGAGGCTTTGGAATTCCATAAACCTTAATCCTTTGAGTTCCTTGTTCATGTCCGCCAGAATAAGACGTGCAAAGAAAACCTGCAGTAACGAAAAGCTAACATCAGAATGCAAAAAGCACATAATAAATTATTCAAGAAGCATAAAAATTATAAAAAGAAAAGTCCAAAATTTATTATAATGTAAGGCACCAGTCCATAGCCAGTAGCTTCAGTACGAAGAGTGGAACCAGACCAGAATATCCTTGGTCCTGTAAAACTTCCCTGCATGAGCATAACCATGAAATCCAGAGAGAAGACATCTATAAACAGAAGGACAACAAATAACAGGAAAATTTCATGGATTTTATCTTTTATTTAAATGCACTTATATGCTCAATAATCCTAAAATGTACAGAAAGTACATATTAAGCACCAGGCATTATAAGTTCAATATAAATGGCTTCCGTGAGAATCTTCTTATGTTGGACATATTACAACAGTAAAATTGTTATACTTTCTCTGTGCTTAAGTTGCACATTTGCATTATCCAAAACATGGAAGAACTCCCAGGATTCATCCAATTCATCAAGGTATATCCCAAGTCTGGATACTGAACTACAACCAAAATTAAAATTGGCATATGCAACGTACAATGTTTGATTTAGTTAGTTTCTTAGCTTCATATTATCATGCTTGTTAAACTGTTGATACATTCCTTGTAAACTGCTTGACTGGTGTGACTAGAACAAATGGCACTCAGAGTTGTTCATTTTTCAGAATCATGTAGTTTTGAGCATCCACAAGCACGTATATGTGAATGACCTCACTGTGCATATGATTTTTGTATTGCCTAACAATATGTTATAAGGTTAGCTATTATAAATAAACATTATGTTTATCACAAAATTACCTAATCCAACGATTAACTGAATTCCTGAAAACTTGGTCCAAGTCTTGACGAGTTTTCTCATAAATTATATTATTTTTTAAAACAATATAGAAACAAAGCTACCACAAGTTATAGACTGAACTACAAAGAGACAGAATACACAAGAAAAGCAGTAACACGATCTACATTCAGTAATGATGTTGGAATACATGATGATTATACTTGTAATAAATGATTCATTTATTTGAGTGTTTAACAAGGTCAAGCTCATATGGGCATGTACTAGACTACTAGTATAGTATATAGCAGAGTTGAAAAATGGCAAAAGCCCGTTTAGGGCCCTTAATTCAAACTAAAACAGGCTGACTAACCAAATCCTCAAACAACAATACCAAAGACTTTAATCCTAATTGCTTATGATTGGATAGTGGGCCAATTATGAAAAACTAAAGTAGTTTTTTTTTTATATTTTTTTAACAACAGAGAAGTTAAATATAAATGACAATGTAAACAATGACTTCAAGTTTGTCATTGTAGAAAAATCAACAAATTTTCAAATCAAGCTAAAACTTTATAGGTAAGAGATTTAAAGTTGCACATTTCTCATTAGTAAATGACAGTCATTGTCATGCGTGCCCTTTCTGATTGATTTCTTTTTATAAAATTATAAAATGATCATATTAGTTATAGCTTTCTAGTTAAACAACTGATAAAAAAGGTAGAACTTGAAGATCAATCATATGAAGAAGACATACACAATTCAGACTCTCTTGTAATAAGTACTGGTGTAGAACTTGAAAATCAATCATATGAAGAGGACATACACAATTCAGGCTCTCTTGTAATAAGTACTGGTGAAAACAAGTAATTGCACACGAAGCATGATTAGGAGAATCTCAGTCGTGTTAGACAATAACTAAAGAATCGTTACATCAAAGCACATCTAGAACTTATTACAAGGATATCCACTTTTTCACATTAATAAGCACCTATTAACCCAAAATGGTAATAAACAGAGACATTACAAGCATGTTGGTAGAGTAAATGCATTTTGAAGGTTATCAAAGAAGAATACCTACATAAAAAGTTTTATTGCTTAATGATTCATTCTGCAAAGGCAAAATGTACCTGGAAATGACCAGCAAGGCGTCTATACTGCCCAAAGAGGTAGCCCATTTCCCTCGGGCCAACACCCATATCTTCTGAAGGAAGATCCTACATAAACATTGTAAACAAACATGACTTACATGTCCAGTTTGTTTGACTGATGACACTTGAATTATAATTATGCTTCAACTACCTCATCAGGACCCAAATATTTATATAGTTCATCCATAAAGCTCTGACAAAATCGCATGATCTGCTAGAATGTGTCATATACTTGTAAAGATAATGTAAAATGTAAACAAGACATGAATGCATAACAGAACTCAACGTAAGAGTTACCTCAGTTTCACTTTTTCCCATTGGATCAAAATCACTTCCTCCCCCAGCACCTCCAAGCTTAAATGGAGATAAAGCATTCCTTAAGGTCTGCACAAAAAAAGAGTCAATAGTTGGTAATGTCAGAATATACTCATCAGAAATCAACCAAGATTCTTAATTAGTGAAGCATGTTTTCCAACAGACAATATGAACATCAACTCTGCTATTATTATAATGACCTCCAGAAAACACCAATCAGGGAAAACACTTAGAAAGCAATATCTACTATGCATAATAATATTAATTAAGATTAGAAAAGTAAGAGCAGCACCATCCAATAACAGAATCAGGCAGCATATGTGCATAACTGCATGTAAAAAGAAAAGCTGCTAAAGAAGTCCTTACCTGTTCAAAACCTAGAAATTTTGCAATACTTAAGTTCATTGAGGGATGAAAACGAAGGCCACCCCTACACGGACCCAGCGCCTGGCTAAACTGCACTCGGAAGCCTCGGTTAACATGGGTCTCTCCCCTGTCATCAACCCAAGGCACTCGAAATATGAGTGCTCGTTCGGGTTCTAATAACCGTTCCAGGATGTGAACATACCTGACAACAGAATTCAATGCTTACAATAAATAACATTGGTTAAAAGGTGTCATTGAAAATGTAGTTATCTCATGTACATAGAAACATACTTGTGAATGTTCAAAGATGACACTTACTGAGAGTTTTTCACCAACACAGGTTCTAAAGAATGAACCACCTCTTGTACAGACTGTATAAACTCAACTTCATGAGGATCCCTTCTCAAAACTGACTCAAGAACCGAACTAGCAGATTTCGACATTAATGCTATGTTCCAAGAAACATTTGCAAGCAACAAACCCACATTTAGTACAACAAATAATGAAGATTCAGGCGGATAAGATCAAAGAAAAAACATTAGATCTTAGATAGATCCTAGACTTAATCATTAAAAGCTTATAATTTTATCTATTGAATAACAAAAAAAATGGTCCAACCAGAAAATTACTCACAATTGAAAGTATCCTTAGCATTACTTCCAGAGTTTGTGACCTAAGTTCCACACACTTATGACATAGCATTAATAATGTTGACCAACATAGATTTTAATCACCTATGTCCAAGAACCCAACACATTATCAACTATGAAGATTCATAGAGAGGTTTGGAACATTCTACTAAACATCCTTTGTTGAAGTGTGATATCTAAGAGTTTTAAGTTCAAAGAACAACTAGAATGATATTCCAGAACTATACGTGATAGCAGAGAGATATGAAGATGTCGATGGTAAGAACAGGTGATCTGACATTTCAGGAACTTTTCCAAGCATGATTTTTTTTTTTCTTAAGACGAAAACACAAAGTAAGTCCATTGCCTCAAGAATCTAGACCGTAGCACTGCCCAGCAAAAAATATCAAATAATGATATCAATACCAATTTAGACAACAAATGGCTGAAGGGGCATTGGAGAATCAATGATGATAAGAAAAAGTGACATGTGGTAAACGACATACTAACCTTTAACATAAACAGATTTCTCAATGACCGGGAGACCCTTATCCTTAGATGCCATCTGGAGCCGAAGAGCCTCCTTATGTAGCAAGCTGTTGTTATGCTCTTCCAGTGCACTCATTTGCATATTTCTACTTCCCTCATTTCCATACGGGTTCCTCCTGTGCTTCCTTCCATACTCTCTGCAAACCGAGCAAAAAATCCTTGTCGTGCCCTCATGTACATCTACATAAGCCCACTTGTAGGTATCTGCCCACTCCTCCCTCCACTTCTTCACTACCTTCTTCTTTCTCTTTCCCTGCGGCACCTTCACTAGCTGCTGCTGACCCTGACTGGGAACTTGAGAGGCCAAAAGAAGCTGCTTGTGATCTTCTTGCTCCTGGGGAGCAGAAGATTCCTGTGTGGGCACGCCAACAAGGGTGGTGCTGGAGAAGGAAGGGTCATCATTCCCAGGGCCTATCTCCAAGTCGATTTCTTCCCCGATCCCTCTCACGACCATACGATGGCTCGTGGACCGGGCCTGGGATTGCCGAAGGAGGGTGATCTCGTCGATCGTAGAATTCATGTCCAAACACCTTTCTGGTTACCAGAATTCATTCCAATAGATTTGCCTACATAACAAATCTACCTACATCCAGCAAGACCCTCTTTTTTTCTTGCAGCATATGGGTATATCGGAATAGAAACCCTAGCTATATAATCAACAAAGCCACTTTCATCCATTTGTCACACGGAATGGTTTCAAGTCCAGAACAAAACCCGACTGCATTGCTACAATAAACATCCTAGAAAATATTAGTGACTTCGCCACTTGTGTTCTCCGTGGACGAACTGCCTCCAACATCGGTGGCTATTCTTGAAAAGAAGAGCAGGGAAGAACAGATCCAGAACCGTAACCAGTATCTGATCTTAGGAAACAAAATCAAAATACAGGAAATTAAAATTCTGTCTTTGCACTAAATCTCATCCATCGAATCGAAAACCCTTGCTCGAGGAGAGGAAAAAGAAAAGAAAAGAATAAAGCAAAGAGTTTGATCTCGCCAGCGGAGTTGAGGAGACCCTAAACGATCGAGCGGTGAATCGAAAGAAAACGGAAGAAAGTCGAGGTTGCGAGAGCAGATCGTTGGCGCACTCGGCGAGATGTGCACCTCCTCTGCTGCTAGAGGTGCAGCGCCAGTAGTAGAAAACTTCACCCGCGATGCGGCTTTCCTCTGATAAGCTCCATCCGCTTTCTCTCTCTCGCTTCGCTCACTCGAAGCTCGTTTCGCATCCACAAAGAAGTGGGGGGTGGGGGTGGCTGCGTGCGCGTCCGGGTCATCACCAATTCGCATCGAGTTCCGCAGCGATCCTCGTGCAAAGGGAGGGTGACGTACGGAGAACAGTATGCGGACGTTGGCTTTAGCGTCGGCCGTTTAAATAGAGCGGATCGATCTAACGATCGCACTAATTTTGTACTGATGTAGTGGAAGCTGCGTTGACTAGTCAAACGACGCTGCTGATGTGATCCGACAGTGGAAGCTGCTGCGTCTTCCGTGGCTGTTTGGGCCGCCGTCGCTATGGGCCGACCCGACCGTCGACGTGAATTCGATTAAGATTTTAGCCCCCCCCAAAAAAAAAAGGGTATCATCTTCTTATATTGCTCTATCGACTTTATCGAGTTCGAATCATTACCGAAGATATATCATCAGACCCTTCTAAGTCAAATTTAAGTGAGACTAATCTAGTGTTATAATTGTAAGTACCCAATTTGAAGTCCTACTTACTTATCATTCAAATAACCCAACTCCTTGGAAGCCTAATGCAAAAGGGTGCGTCTTCCACATAGCTGCTGTCCCTTGGAAAACTGTACAAAGACCTGTTCTTCTCTGAAAGTTACTGGGTCGCATGAGAGCATGAAGATGCTGAGGCTTACAAAGCAGAATCCAGCCAGAGAAGAAAGAGATGCAGGAGTCTTATGATCGAGAAACAACAAAGCAGATGATATAATCACAAGCTTCTTATGTCGTTTCCTTTTACAGTAGATGCCACATACCGTACAATAGATTGTCTTTTCTAAATCACATCCATGCTCAAAAATTTGATATGCAATGGCACTGGGAGCAAGCAGTCTACTACTAACATGGTAACATTATATTTACCTCAGGATGACCTGTTGTGTTGACTGGGACTAGTAGTACTCGTGTTTGTTCCTTGCCTTAGTTGTTGTTCAGTAGTGGCCAACTGGGGAAAACATACAGAGAAGCTCTCTCTCTTTCTCAACAATCTTCATTCACCATAGCGACAGAAGCTACTATCAGCAAAAGCAAAAGGAGCACAACCATGGACATCATGCTCAAGTTGACAACGCCTATTTAATGCACTCCTCCTCTTCACCGGCAGTGTTACTATGTGCAGCTATGATTCCTGGGCACCTGTGAAATTTGACAACCAGGTTTGGGTTGATAGATCTAATATAAAGTTCTCACCGACGGTGTGAATCTATCTATCTGTATGCTATCCAAAAGCCCCGTCATTTGTGGTGTTATCATATAGATATTTGAACGAGTGGCAACAGGAAAAAGGATACCGACAAATGAGAATTAGATTAATGGAGTAACTAAGTAAACTTGGGTTACATTTGATCACCCACTTATACAACTGCAGTAGGCAAATGGTGAGTGAGCTTACACATCGAGTTTAGCTTGCCAGGGTTATAGCTTTGTTGTATTACAGTGTACCTATGGACATCCAGCGATTCAGCTACTGATCGATGGATGCGAGAGATGCAGAACATCACATCGCGGTCATCTCACGAGTTGAAAGCGGCGATTAGTTTCTCCTTAGTGAGCTGCTCTGCGACCGGCGATTTCACCACAAACGTGTGCAGGACACTGTCGTTGTTTGAAGTCACACAGGAGTCCGCCACATTGATCTGTGAGTTCTTGAAAGCTTGGATGACCTCGGACACGGGGTGACTTTCCAGTGGGCAGGTCACGCGAACGATTACCTCGCCCTGAGCAACCTGGACGTCGATCTCAGGGCACTGCGACCGCCGCTTGCAGTCCATTAAGCACGGGTCGCCCCACATCTCCCTCTCGGCCTCCATCTCCTTGAGCTTCTTCTGGAGCTCCGTGATGTAGGATATGGCGTCGCCGAGCAGGGAGGCCTTGTCCATCTTCGATATGTTGGGCACCACGGCTCTCAGGGCGTAGAACCTCTGGTTGAGCTTCTCCCTCCTCTGGCGCTCGGCTTCCACGTGGTTGAGCGGCTCCTCCCTGCCATTGGCCGGTTTCCGGCCCCTCTTTCTCGGCCTCCGCTCTTCCGTCGTGCCTGGTGTATCTTCCTTGCACGGGGCCTCGACGTCGGAGAGCTCCGAGTCGAACGCGCCCAAACGACTTACCACGACGCCAAGGTCCGCCCCACCTGCTCTGAAATCGATTTGCCCGGACTGAGACAGCGGTTGCTGGCGCTGCTGCTGTTGCGGCTGCAGTTTCTGAGGCTGGAACGGGTTCGTTCTTGGACGGTCGTCCCTGACAACCCCGTTGACATGTCGAACATACGCTACGCTATTACCAAATTTCTGTTGATGAGAATTCACGTTGTGATTCTGATTCCATTCGAGCAACGCTGCAGCATCACCGAGCGGGTTCGCCTTGAGGTGGTCTCCGTGCCTCGCGATCATTTCCGATGACGGCTTCTTCGCCTTCACGGCCGAAGTTGCCCTCCCGTCGAGCTGAGCACGTCCAAGGTTCAAATCATTTCCAAAGATCTTGGCATATTCGGCCGGGATGTGGCTGCTGGACCCAAAGCGCGAAGCCGAAACGTGAGAATTGTTCTCGTCCATCTTCTCGCCTACCGCTGCGGCCTTATTGCGGCCCTGACAGAACACGGACCTAATCTTGTGCAGCGTCTCGAAGCTCTCCAGCACGGGATCCACTGACCCCAATTCGAGCACTCCCGCGTCGAACGGCACGAAGACGATGGTCCGAAACCCCGCTGACCTTGCAAGAAACGCCCGCACGCAGTAATTGGAACATGCCGGCGATGCCAGCGCCGCCTCCGAGATCCATATGTGCTTCCCCGACGCGAGTGCCCTCCCAGGGGCGTCCTCCCCTTTGGGGAACGAGAAGTACATGGACGCCAGGAAGTACATCTCTGAGTCGGTGATGCGGTCCAGCTGGAGCGCGTAGTTCTCATCGTCGGAACCACCGGAGAGAGCGTGAAGCCTCTCGAGCACCCGCTTGCGCATCTCCTGGCGGGTAGCCTCCAGCGGGTGGCTTCGGGAGCCACCGTCCACCTCCTCCGCGTCCTCGAGCTCGCGGCAGTGGCCATCACCCCAGCTGAGGACGAGATCGCCAGACTCGGACCGCGATATCTGCCAGAATATCGCATAGGCCCAGGAGGAGGAGGAGGCGGCGGAGCGGCGGCCCTCGACGAGGTCCTGAAGCTTGTTCTGGAGGCCAGCGTCGCCGCAGCCGACAGCGGTTAGTTGGCTGTCGGAGGAGGTCTCGTGCCTGGAGCTGAGGAAGTGGAAGGCCTGGTGGCCGAGCACCGCCACCGCCATGTGCCGGTCGTCGTCCGACCAGAACGAGCCCCTCCCCATCCTGAACCCCCGTAAGCGTCCGCTTCGACGGCCTCAGAGATCTCGAAAGTCCACTTGCACCATTCCTTCCCAAGATCCCGTCTATACCAGACGAAGAAAGCGATGGCGACCGCTGTGGGGATTCCAGAAGATGAGAAGTGCAGGTCCCCGAAGTGTCGAGCTTTCAAGTCACGCGGAAACAGTACCCTGTGGTTATGGTAAAACGTGCAGCGAGCCAAGCGGAGCCAAGCCGAACGCACCGGCACGTCGGCTCAAGTTAGACAGACAGATATAGCGAAAGAAACGTGGTCTTTAGATTGGAGGGAAAGGCTCGTGCTAGTGTTAGGTGCGTCGTCGCAAAGATAGGGCACGTGGTATAGGATTCCTACACCACTATAGGTCTAATTGAAATCACCGAGAGGTCACATCCGACCCATACGTGAAATATCTCTCGTGGGTCCAACCACCTATTGTCAATCGTCAAATGATCTAATTGGAATTAAATCATATATATGGTTGATTAGCAAAGACCCGGACGCGTGTTCGTCGATCGTTGTGATGATCGGATTCGTAAACGAGATTCTTGGATGATCGCGGTTAAGAATTAGTAGAGATGGGGAATATGTCGTCAGGTAGAGTGCATTGGTAGGGATTGGGAATGCTTCGGAAGGAAACTAGAAGGCAGCGAGAGAGACCAACTATGTAGTGTGTGAAAGGTCAGGTCCAATTTTGGGTGGGGTCATGTTTGGAACCACCGGCGAGATTTTGATAGGTTGATGGTGGGTGACTATTCGTCGCTTAATGGTACGATGACAGCGTCGATCAGTAGCAGCCAAGAAGAAGAGATCACGATGAATCAGCGGGAACGAGACAGCTCAAGTAGTCCACCGTCAATCCTACACGTGGCCGCAGCAAGGACTTGGGAATCTTCCCTCCATCTTGACTCCGGAACAGAGTAGGTGTTATTTTGATCGGAACCATGCTTCGGAGCTGGACCGTCCAATGGCTGCGCCTCGACAGGCATCGACGTGACGACAGCGTGAGAACGGTGAACAGCATTGAATGGCCATGTCGCCTGCGACTCCGCCATTCCGTATTGCTCTGTTTCATTTGGTGGAAATACCGGTGCAGATTCCCGCTGGATTTGCGGTACAGATCCGATCAGGAGGGAGACAAATTAGAGGTAACATTTTTTCCTATTCTATGTGGAAAAATCGGGTACCTGTTAAAATTATCTACGATGGTCGACAGAAACTCGAGATCTCGACGATGGTGATGTCACGAAACATCGGCGATGAATTAATTGTGGGTCAACCGAAGAGCTGGTCCTTATCCCGGTGACATTTTAGGTAGCGGTGGTGGATGACTTGAAAAGGGGTTGTACAGGCAAACAGCCCACAAGTGGAAGCACGTCGTGTCATCCGCAGGGCCACTGTCCTTTGCACACGCCAGTTTGGAACAGCCGCGGTCTCGGAATCTGTGTACGTCATCATCTATCTCTAGGCAGGACTGAAACCATCGCCAATGCGGCTACGGTGCCGTGATCGGTCCACCCAGGACTCCCTCCACGGCGTGCATGCTTTTGGCGTGATTATCGAGTCATTACGGAGAGGCAAACGTGACGAGAGCGAGAGAGAGAGAGAGAGAGAGATTTCTCTAACGTTGGTAGAGAGGATGATGATTCATGTTGCCTTTCTGCGTGCGAGTGTTGTTCCAGAGGACAACACTCGGTTGCTATCGAATCTTGAGTTTCTATTTTCCTTTACTTCTTTTTGGCTTTGGTCTAGCTTTGAACGCCATGTCGCTGGGTGTTTCATTGTTGAAGGGAAAGAATCAGAATCGGGAGAGTGATTTCCTTCAAAAAAAAAAAAAACAATTCACATTTTAAGTATGTTTTAATCGATATTTTTTTATTTTTTAATAATATAAAACTTACTATTTAAGATCTTTTTTTATTAGTCATAATTATTTTTTATTATTTATATTTTTTTTAAAAAAATAATATTTCTAACCCCTCTAATTTTATTTTTACTCTCCTCTTCTTTTTTCATTCTTATCGCCCCGCACATCTCTTGTCGACTCTCCTCATTGCTCATTGTTAATGATTACTCCCCGCTATCACTATTCACCAGCCCACCTGTGTCATCGATCTTTCGCTATTATCTATCGTTGTCTCTACTAGTTGTAGAAGAGGAGGAAGTTAGTGTCGTCGATCATTAACTTCAACCTATTTGTTTGTCACCAGTCTTCTATTAATGTTATTGCCGACTTTGCTAGTCCGAGCCTGCCCCTTGCAATCAATCTTCTACGAACATCGTCATCACTAGCTCTACATACTACAAAAGAGGAGTAAGTCGTTATCGTTGACACTAGTTCTCGATCAACTGGTTCTAGTCTGCCCATTATCATTGATCATCCACTCAGACGAGGAAGAAAGAAAAGAAAAAATTAGATGAAGAAGAGAAAGATATTTTGGTATATTTATAAAGAGATATTTTAG
>NC_088340.1:28567500-28575000 GCF_036884655.1 Musa acuminata AAA Group
TGTATGACCCTCTAGGCCCAATATCGAGCTGGCCGTAAGTCATACCTATCAGAACTCCTTCTAATTTAGTGAATTATTATCTCTATAATAATTCACTTGACTCATCGACTATGGACGTACTAGGCCACTACACCGTAGTCCCTAGACGATACAGGGAAATCCAATCCATTGGACCTGTCTATCCTCAATTACCATGTACCTATAGTCTCTCATCTATCTAATATCCCAGAGACCGTATATCGAGCATGGTGCTGTCAGACCCATACGGTTTCTACTCGAGTCTCGCTCTAATCGGATTCTCCCGGAGAACTCTTTCTCTCTCAACCCGAATGACCCTAGCCAAGGATTTGTCTGAGCAAGAACACATGAGATATTCCTCTCATGACGTCGAGAGTGGATGATCCTCTATTGACACTCAATAGCCCTCGTAAGGTCGACTACCACTCCCAATGACCAGCTATACTAGATCTGGGACAACCAAACCTATAAGTCTGGTATCAAAGAGTGGAGCACTCATACCGGACATCCTTAGTGTCTCAAGTCTAAGGACCAGATACACCACTAGGACTACGGAATCACTGTATGATAATAAGGCATCATCAACCATCCAGCATTCCGTAAGCGGATCAATCAGTGAACTCATTCTCCAATGAGCACTTGTACTATATCCCTAGTGTCCCTACACGAGCAGCTATGAGACCAACTGCATCCATCATATGGATGGGTATACAGCACACTAGTCTGTCTGATTATCACGATGTCCCTCTCGAGTAACCTATGACCGAGATTATTTAGGATATATGTTTAAAGGTGAATCGATCTCATTATCGTGATCTCATCACGATCCGATTCCCATTGCACAAATCCAAGGACATTACAATATATATATATATATATATATATATATATATATATATATATATATATATATATATATATATATATATATATATATATATATATATATATATATATATATATATATATATATATATATATATATATATATATATATATATATATATATATATATATGCAATAGTTATAAAGTGATATACGCCAAAATATAATAAGCAAAAAGATTCTGTATCAAGTCACACGTGCCATCACTCACGTGATTGGCTTGCTGGGCACCTATGACTAGTAATCTCCCACTTGACCTAAAGCCAATCACCTATGTGTCTAATCCCTATCAGACCCCTGTGATGCTCAAAGACAATCTGAGACAACGACTTTGTCAATGGATCTGCAATGTTATCTTCGGATGGAACTCTTTCCACTACTATATCTCCTCGGGTTACGATCTTTTTGATAAGATGGAACCTCCTCAGAACACTTCTGATGAGACCCGAGTTCCCTTATTTGAGTAATCGCCCCATAGTTATCGCAATATAAGGAAGTCGACTCCTCGCTACTCGGCACGACTCCCAAATCTGTGATGAACTTCTTCACCCAGACTCCCTCCTTTGCTGCATCTGATGCAGCAATGTACTCCGCCTCTTTGATCGAGTCAGCAGTAGTATCTTGCTTGGAACTCTTCCAGCACACTACTCCTCCATTCAAGGTGTACACATACCTTGAATTCGACTTGCTATCATTGACATCAGACTGAAAACTAGAGTTAGTGTAGCCTTCAACCTTAAGGCTATTACCTCCATATACTAGTAAAAGATCCTTAGTCCTTCTCAAGTACTTAAGGATACACTTTACTGCTTTCCAGTGCTCCAAGCCTGGATCTGCCTGATACCTGCTCGTGACACTCAGAGCATGCGCTATATCAGGCCTAGTACATAGCATGACATACATGATAGACCCTATTGCTGAGGCATAAGATATCATATCCATGTTTGCCCTTTCTTCTGGAGTCTTTAGGGACATACTCGTAAAAAGCGATATCCCATGCCTCATCGGTATGAGACCTCTCTTGGAAATTTCCATGTCAAACCATTTGACAATGGTTTCTATGTACCTGGACTGGGACAAGCCAAGATATATGATGCTTCCCCTAAGTCCTTCATGGAGAAGTGTCTAGATAACCAAGCCTTTACTATGGATAGCATTCCTATGTCATTCCCAATGATCAGGATGTCATCCACATATAACACAAAAAAGGTGATAGCGCTCCCACTTACCTTCTTGTACACACAAGGCTCATCTTCGTTCTTAACGAAGTCATAAGATCTGATTGCCTCATCAAATCTTATGTTCCAACTTCAGGAAGCTTGCTTTAGTCCATAAATAGATCTAAGCAACCTACACACCTTATCTGGGCAGTTCTTGGACACGAATCACTCAGGTTGCATCATATACATCTCCTCCTCGAGGTTCCCATTGAGGAATGCGATTTTTACATCCATCTGCCAGATCTCATAATCATAGTGTGCTGCAATAGCCAATAGAATTCTGATGGAATTTAGCATTGCTACGGGTGAGAAGGTTTCGTCGTAGTCAACACCTTGCCTTTGACGATACCCCTTAGCCACTAGCCTTGCTTTATAGGTCTCTACCTTTCCATCTACTCCGATCTTTTTCTTAAAGATCCACTTGCAACCGATGGGTACAATACCTTCGGGCGCATCAACTAGGTTCCAAACCTTATTGAGTATATAGAATTCATCTCAGAATTCATGGCTTCTTGCCACTTCCCGGAGTCTATACTCATAATAGTCTCCTCGTAGGTCTGAGAATCAATATCCTCAACATCCTCTCCTCTAATATGTCCCATATATCTCTCAGGAGGATGAGATACTCTATCAGACCTGCGTAAAGTTGAAACTTGTGTATTAGGTACCTGAACAGACTCGGGTTGTAGAGTGGTGCTTGAGCTTGGTTCTCCAACCTCGCTCAACTCTATCATTCACCCACTATCTCTGCCAAGAATATGTTCCTTCTCAAGAAACAATGCTCTCTTAGCTATAAAGATCTTTTGGTCATCGAGATGATAGAAATAATATCCACAAGTTTCCTTGGGGTATCCCATAAATTTGCATCGCTTTGTCCTTGATTCTAACTTATCGGGGTTGTGTCTTTTAACGTGGGTAGGGCAGCCCCAAATCTTAACAACCTTAAGATCAGGCTTCTTCCCTTTCCATATCTCATATGGTGTAGACACTACCGACTTAGTTGGAACTCTGTTCAGAAGGTAAGCTGTGGTCTCTAGGGCATATCCCTACAATAAGATGAGTAGGTCAACGAAATTCATCATGGACCGTACCATATCTAACAGCGTACGATTTCTCCTTCCAAAGACACCATTGAGCTGAGGTGTATAAGGAGGTGTCCATTGGGATAATATCCCATGGTCCTTGAGGAACTGAGTAAACTCTGTACTTAAGTACTCACCTCCTCGATCTGATCGAAGAGTTTTGATACTCTTTCCAGTTTGGTTCTCCACCTCATTCTTATACTCTCTGAATTTCATAAAAGCCTCGGACTGTACTTCATTAAGTACACATATCTATACCTTGAGAAATCATCAGTAAAGATAATGAAGTAGGAGTAACCACCAATGGCATGAGTTGACATGGGTCCACATACATCACTATGTATGAGTTCCAACAGTTCAGTGGCTCTCTCTCCAGTTCCACTAAATGGAGAGTTGGTCAGTTTTCCATGAAGGCAAGGCTCGCAAGTTGCATATGACACATAGTCGAATGGATCTAAATATCCATCATTTAGCAACTTTTGAATCATTTCCTCATGGATGTGACCTAGCCTACAATGTCATAGGTATGCACTGTTCACCTCATCTCGTTTCCTCTTAGACACTTACATTCATGATATGTGGAGTAGTGTCTAGCATAAACAAACCTTTATGTAATATTCCTCTTACCAATCTCCCCTCGACTTTGCTAGAATTTATAAAAAATTGTAGATATGATAAGCAGTACTGGTATCCAATACCAATGCACTATCACAAAAATCTGACAATTGGAGATTGATCATGAATGTACCTGAAGCTTCTCCAAGCTTCTATTTTGCCCTCTCTACAAGGTACTCTTTGCAGTTCCTCTTCCAGTGCTCATCTTTGCCATAGTGGAAGCACTGACCTTTGTCCTTTGTTGGGTCTTTCTTAGCAACCTTTGCTTTACCTGATCTACCCTTGCCCTTTCCCTTCTTAAGGGACCTTTCTGCTTTCCTTTTCTTTCTGGTCTCAGCAGTGTAGAGAACTAGCTTCTCTTTCTTAATAGCACTCTCTACCTCCCTCAACATATTAAGGAGCTCTAGGAGAGTCACCTCAAGCTTGTTCATATTAAAATTCATTATGAACCGTGAAAAGGAATCTGATAGGGACTGAAGCACAATGTCCACACACAAGTTATCCTCTAGGACCATTCCTAGACCTGTGAGTTTCTCTATCCACTCAATCATCTTTAGGACATGGTTCTGAACCGATGTCCCCTCAGTCATCCTAGTGCGGAAGAGGCTCTTGAATATCTCATATCGCTGAGTCCTTCCCTGTTCCTCAAACAATTTACGGACATGTAGGAGAATGGATCCGGCATCCATCTTTTCATGTTGTCTCTGTAACTCGGGAGTCATAGAGCCCAACATATAGTACTGAGCAAGAGTGGAGTCATCAATGTACTTCACGTAACGAGCGATCTCATCCTCGCTTGCCCCTTCTTCGGGCGTAGGCATCACTGTATCAAGGACGTACACGATTTTCTCTGCTGTGAGAACAATTCTCAAGTTACGGAGCCAATCCATATAATTTGGACTAGTGAGGCGGTTGACATCAAGTATGCCATGTAAGGGATTTGAAAGCGACATTTTCTGAAAATAAAGATGCAACAGAAATGAATAACATGCAGATTTTGCAAAAAATAAACTATCAAGATATGGACTTCTATCTTAATATGCTCCCACTATTTTACTAACGAGTCACGCGACACCCTCAGCACGTGAAACGGAAGTCTCCGGTAGACTTCTAGTGGGGATCAGGATCCAATCAGCATCTTAGTATAACCTCGAGGGACTCGACCAATCACACTAAGCCTAAAAGGTAGGCAAATCTTGCCGATCACAACTCCATGTGATTCCCGTCCTGTTCAGCCTCCGAATCACCATGGTCTTGAGGGACTCGACCAACCATGATGCTCGGTTAAATTAACACCTTCGTTACAAGATGAGTCTGATTTGATGATATACCCTCGAGGGACTCGACCAAGCATACCATGCCCTCAGGTCATCGGTGACATCTCTATGTCATAAGCAAAATAGCGAATCGCGATATAGATGAGTCTCGAGGGATTCGACCAACTCAACCTACACCGAGAATCGGTTCCTACTTATAACGATGGAAGACCACGTGGGTCAATCTAATTGTCTCACGTTTACCGACTTAATATTATCGAGAGAGATGTTTCTATAATTTGGTCTCCTAATATGACATGTCACACATATATATATTTAATATATATCTACATCGCATGCAAATATATATATACATATCTAGTATGTGTATAAGCAATCACACCAGATGATCATGGACCACAACCTAATGTGATTAGGCCCGAGCCAATAGGCCTAATCACTCACATCAAGATCTATATGTGCAACGGTGCATCTCCATGCCCTGTGATCGTCCATCTCGTCCTTGTCGGTTCCGTCGACATCTTGATGCATCTTCATGCATCGCGATCGTCCGTCTCGTGAGTCCCGCTATCGCATCCACGCTTCCGCTGCGCCTCCTCATGTGATTACAACATAATCATAGGCACGTAGGCCCGATAATATATGAGAAATATAATGGAGGCTCGCAGACCTCAATAATAATAATCACAAGTACACACATCACACGGTCCATGATCACCCGTCCACACATCATACATCACATGTATAAATAATTATCATCATGTAGGACTACTAGATAATGATATAAAATAATAATCAACTAAATCTTTTAATTAATTAGTATTTTATGAAATCAGGGACATATAAGGAATTTCTAGATTCATAGGGGTATTTTTGTAATTTGTACAAAAGGCAAAACTGTAATTTCTCAAATTCCGAGGGGCAAAATTATCTTTTGCCCAAAAACCTAATGCCCTACTCCCCTTTGCTACTGTCGCCGCCGCCACCCTGCTGGCGGCGGCCTGTGCGGCGGGGTGAGGGCGTTGCCCTCGCCCGCTGGCGGCGCTACCGCTGTAGGTGGGCACCCCCGCGGGCGGTTCTGCCGGCGGGGCAATGCCCGCAGGCGGTGCTGCCCCTGCAGGTTGGCGCCCCTACGGACGCTGCCGCCTCCACGGGCGGTTCTGCCCGCGGGGCAACGCCCGCCGACGGTGTTGTCCCGCCACGCGGCCGCCCTTGTGGGGGGGGGGGGGGTTTTGCCCGCGGGAGTAGCGGCGGTAGGCGCAGCTGCCCTGCGACGCCTCACCCCGCGGGAGAAGCGGCCGCAGGCGCCTCTGCCTGCGGACTGCCAGCCCCGCCGGACGCAAGCCTGCTACAAGCAGGCCGCCGGCCGGCTGCTGCAGATGCGGCCCCTGTGCTGCCTTCGGCTACGCAGATCGAGGGCAATAATTATTGCTGCCCTTCT
Organism: Musa acuminata AAA Group; assembly: GCF_036884655.1. Lineage (NCBI taxonomy): Eukaryota > Viridiplantae > Streptophyta > Magnoliopsida > Zingiberales > Musaceae > Musa > Musa acuminata. The sequence continues at coordinate 28,574,039 of NC_088340.1, forward strand.
TTGTTTTTGCGTCAACGATTTTGACGTCAAAATTCTTCCTAAACACAACACACGCAGTTCAAAACCAATCATTCGCACGAACAACCTGGCTCTGATACAACTGTTGGGAAATCTTGGGGGCGACATCACATGCGTAGTGGAAGAACAAGAAAACAAAATCCCCGATTCCTAAAGAGATGTTCGTCGTCGTGCGAAGATTGGTGCGCAAAATCTGCGAAACTTAAAACTGAGTAGATTGTGTTACCTAAGGAGATCGTATATCCCTGTTTCCTTGTAGATCCTTAGGAGAGAGTGAAGGAGGTCAAACGTCCTCCTCTCTAGCGGTGATCCACACAGCAGGGCTGCGACGACGCTCCTCAAAACTCCAGGCCTGCTCTGAGGTAGAGAGGGAGAGAAGAATAGGAGAGGCAAGCTCTAGCCTATGAGGCTCTAAATTCCTCCTATTTATAGAGGTCCCATGTCAAACCCTAATGGGTCCTCTCCTAGTGGGTATTGGATCTGCATCCAATAAGACAAGGGCTTCGTCGGATATCTCATATCCGAACCTCTACTCATCGCAATGCCTACCATATGTGTGTGACTCTCTAGGCCCAATATCGAGCTGGCCGTGAGTCATACCTATCAGAACTCCTTCTAACTCAATGAATTATTATCTCTATAATAATTCACTTGACTCATCGACTACAGACGTACTAGGCCACTACGCCGTAGTCCCCAGACGATACAGGGAAATCTAATCCATTGGATCTGTCTGTCCTTAGTTACCGTGTACCTATAGTCCCTCATCCATCTAATATCCCAAAGACCGTATATCGAGCATGGTGCTGTCAGACCCATACGGTTTCTACTCGAGTCTCGCTCTAATCGGATTCTCCATGAGAACTCTTTCTCTCTCAACCCGAATGACCCTAGCCAGGGATTTGTCTGAGCAAGAATACATGGGATACTTCTCTCATGACGCC
>NC_088340.1:28580000-28715000 GCF_036884655.1 Musa acuminata AAA Group
CCTTCGTATCTTCTATGGTTGCTCTCTCACGAGCGACGTCCATCGATTTGGTAGCTCGCTGGTTATAGATTGCCAAGTAAATTTGCTTAGTCTACAAGATTTATATTGATAATTCTTTGTAGATGCACTGAAAGAACTCTCAATATACATGGTCTCTGTATCAGTAATTCCTGCACAAGTATGGATGTACATGTTCAAGTAGCTTTTTGTTCATAATGTATACATCATTGCAAATCAAAACTATGTGTCCAATAGGAGAAAAGAAACAAAGAAATTAATCACTCAACCATTAGCTTTTGGAACACAATTTAGAGACCACCACCACCGCCACCACCACCACCATGGTTACCATCGGTGTGTTCGAACTATAATGCCAGGGTTCGGGCACATTGCTTCTTTGCTGCTTGTTCTCTGGATAAAATTCGTCCTCTCTCTTGTAAAGCTGCCGATACCAGGAAACATATTCTTCTCGGTTGCAACTCCTCGATGACTTGGGATAGCTATTGCCGCACAGCACGATTTCCTGCATAATCGAATCGGTTTTGTTGAACTAATGAACTAAAGAAAATGATCACAATTCCAAGACTATGACCCTGCATCATTGGTAGATACATGCTTTTGACGACATAGCTCAAGTAAACATGACTTGCAGCATTGGTGGCATCCTTACCTCTTACGAATTGGATGTCGCAACTCTGACCGGCTTCATGGTTTTGAAGATACTCCTCATGTGCTCATATCCCATCATAAAAATCCCGACAAAGTAGAGGAAGCTAAGTTGTAGCTTCCCTAGTAAGTTATAAAAGGTTAGGAGACTAGTCGCCACATTATTGTTTGTATTACTCAGAGACAATGGTGTTGCTTCCATCACCATACATCCTGCCCAGACGACCGACCGATGAAGTGATCAGTGCAGTCAATGATGATGATCAGAGATGCTCATCCATGTGGATGATCTAATTTGAAATTTTGGTTTGTGCTCACCTGTCTGTTTCTCTGGCAAATAAGACCACTCTTCGGGCCTAACACTGGACTTGGAAGCATTTATCAACTCGATAAGAGCTTGATTAACCTGCAAGGAGAAGGCAAACTCTTTTAACTCATTTGGCATTTAAAAGTAAACAAACAGGCAGTTCAGCCTGCTGCACTCTCCTCTTACAGATAACATTTATACCTCATTTGGCCTCTCGTGGCTCACCAAATGTCCACCATGGAGCTCCACCATTCTTGCACAAGGTTGAAGCTTCTCAGAAAGCCTCCGTGCATGAACTAATTGAGCAATGATATCATACCTAACATGAATTATTGTATACTAATGAGTCGTTGCCTTCCCGTTCTTCTTCACAAATTAAAGCTTGGCACACGGACGGACAGAGGAGTGAGTGTGTCGACAACCAACCTGCCATGGATGATTGAAACCAGAAACCCAGCTGAACGGATTGTGTTCAGCTCCTTTGATGTCATCTTATGTGTCCAGCAAGCATTCACTTGGCCTTTGAAACCACAGTTGGATTGCATTCCAGATGATGATATGGCTTTCACATACTCCTGAAGGAGCCAACAATTTTGAAGAATTAGCATCAAAGCATATCTGCATCATATTACTTGGAAAATCGAATGATAACTATGTTAGAATGATTCATCAAGCTTGTATGGTCACTGAAAACACAGGTGGTATCACTGATAAAATTGCCATTATTAAACAAAGAACAGTAATCTACATGAGAGTGAAACGAACATAGAATACATATATGGTCCGCAGGTTAAACTTTCGGAGATCAAACTCGGCATATTATTCTTCATAATGTTCTTGTTCGCTGGTTCCATCAACATGATTCGTAATATATTTCCATGATTAAATGATTATACATTTGTTATCGATAGAACGACAATGCTGGTTTGAACAATTAAATCTCAGACTTAAAGCTTTTATGTCTTTTAAACGCTTTACCTCACCAGAGTAACGATAAAACGAGTAAATTCGAGCATAAGATATTCGATTATCATAGTAACTCCACTTACTTGATAAAGAATATCCCTTCTTGTACATGATCCAACATGCTCATCAAGATATTCCTACGTACAACACAAAACACGAAGTTGATGAATGATTGACCGAAAGGATTTCTCTATCGTTTACCTAAGACGGATATACAGATCATGGCTGCATTGACTGACCTTTGTGTAATGAGTTTCCAAATCAACAAGAGCTCTTTGCTCTGGGGTTCTTGCTCTTAAGAAACGAAATGCCAGGGACATCATTTGTCGATCAATCTGCATCAGGAAACAACATATACATTTTTGACTAAATGATGCTCGCAGCCGTAAAAACATGTCTTAATAGTCAATAAAATGCAAACACACCTTTGGAAAGCACTCGAAACCACCACCAGTGACATTGAGCAATGCCAATGAGCAAATCCTCTCAGGTGCCAAAGCTGCCAATTTGCAGGCTATCATTGCTCCTGAGTTCAATCAGCACAGATTGCATGAAAGATGAGACTCTGCCAGCAGATATGCCAGAAACCTATTGCCCTGATTTAACAGAGACGATCTGGTGCTACAACATCAAGAATGCATTACAGGATAAAGGAGAACAACTCATCTCACCCATCGAGTGACCGAAGACATGAGCTTTTCTCCAGCCAAGATGATCCAATAGAGCAAGGGCATCCTTTGCCATTATAGTCGTTCTGCAATCCAGGAAACGATGCATTAGTTCCCCCTGAGTTACACATTCTCCATGAACCTAAACTTATCATGCTTTTGAAATTAAAAGAATGATGATTGAATGATATAGAGCTCCCCAAAAATTTGGATAAAGACCAAAAAGAAAAAGAATAAAACGTCTGCTAATTTGTGTTCTCGCCTAAAGGATCAAATTGGCAACCAACCTTTTTGTTCCTTCTCAGATAAAGAATCCTAATTCGACAAAAAAATTGATGGCCGACGACAAAATCGCACTTGAATCTATCCCTACATATGAACCCAAAGATTCGGCCAAAAAGAAAAAAAAAAAAAGGAAAAGAAAGATTTATCCAGAAAAAAATAACTTACGAGTATTCAGATTTGTTGGCGGGCACAGAGCTCCGACCCACCCCACGGTTATCGAAGCAGCACACCTCGATCCCTTCTTGGAGGCCGTCCAATCCCCCATCGCCGGCAATCACCACCGCCTCCGGCTCCTCATCGTTGGGCTCCACCGCTCCCGTCAACCCCTTTATCTGAGGCCCCCACGAATCGTGCGTCGCTGCCAATCCTACACCGAAACCACAACCGAACAAAAATCGTCATCAAAATCCGAGCTTTTAACTATCCAAACACGTAATTTTCCTCACCGAAACCAAAAATCCCGAAAAAACCTACCGATAATTAGGAGGACTTTGGTGCTCCCATACCCAAATCTCCGGTAGAAAATTCTCGTCCCATTGTCGGTCGAATCACAAAAAGGCATCTTTGTTATCACCTCGTCGTCCGAAGCAAATATCCCTCTAAAAATTCGAGGTACTTGTTTCTCTGAGCTATTTAATTAGGAGAAAATAATGCCAAAAATCAGATCGCCGGAAGCAATAGGGGAGGAGATTGAGGCCCCAAGGGTCGCCTAAAAAGGCCGCGGCGTGGAGGGGGTCACGACGCGGGGACACGTGGATGGTAACGGCTGGCAGCGGATGTGGTAGCTTTGTGGCGGGAAGGGATGGAGTCAAAGCGGGACGCCTTCATCATCTGATCCGCTGCTTGGAGCCGTCGGATCTTTTATCTGTTTGTCAACCTTGAAAAATTCTTTTACACATATGAGCTGCCGCTGTCTGAATCAGAATCCAAGTCGTAATGCGATATATATATATATATAGTGTCTCTGCGGTCATTTATGACTGGTTAGAATCCCAACATATTCCTCCGAAATTAATATATTTTAATGGATGTTTTCTTTGACAACTATGAATATAGAACTCCATTCGAAGTTGAGTTGGATCAAATAATTTGCCCGTAATAGAAATTAAAATCCTTGCTAGGTTCATCCAAAAAAGAGCAAGCTTGTAGAGTTTCTGGTCAACGAAAGGTAGCTCGGGGACTATGATTCCGCCACACACGCCTACTTGATCCAATGAGGACGTGGAGGGTAAGAGTCGTTCGTCCTTGTATGCGAAATGATTGTGGACTTGGTCTGGTCTCCACTATTGACCTAATCACTCATATTCCTTCTGGATTTCTTTGGAGACACTGTTAGATTAATAATAATAATAATAATAATAATAATAATAAAACAACGTTAGATAATCATAATATATCATTAATGATTCATTCAAAGAATCAGATGGTAACATAAAAAAACTTCAAATTTTAATCATGAATATTTTAACTCAGACTTAGTATTTAATGCTATATTAGGTATGACAGTATAAAAAGTTGCTGTAAACGAGTCAAAATTAAAATAAAAGTCAAGATGGATTTGATAATCAGGGAGGGTCTTCGATTGAATGAATTAATCAAAATTATGTTATATGTTTCGCTGAATGAAAGCTAAATCACACCATAATGCACGTAAAGCGAAGCGAATAAACCATCACAGCGTGTTGGAAAACATTCACACCTAAACTCGAGTCCGAAAAGATAAATCAATCTACAGCGCGACCATTAGCGGTTGCATCGACGGTGACAAATGCCCAAACCAGAAATCGCATCCTTACATGCACAGTCTTTGTGATCAGACTCTGCCGTGCCTGCCAATCCCTGCTGACGAAGACGAAGAACCCCGGCCGCCTGAGCTGGTCTTTCCAACCTGATGGCCGTACGAAGGACCATGCAGTGGCTGTCTCATCGCCATCATCATCCCACCCGCACTACCGGACGCTCCTACGCTGCTGCTGCCGCCGGCACTAAAGCCGCGATCATTGCTCCCGATACCTCCCGTGCTCCCACCGCTGCCACCCGAATCCTTGTGGAAGCCCGACGATACCAACTTCTCGCCCTCCAACTCCCGGAACTTCTGCAGGTACACCTTCAGGGGCTGGACGTAATCTTCGAAGCCCAGGGTGGTCATGGCCCAAATGAGGTCGTCGCCGTTGACGGTCTTGCGCTTCTCTCGCTGGCACTTTTCGGAGGCCTCGCCGGTGATGAAGCTGATGAACTCCGACACGCACTCCTGCACCGTCTCTTTGGCGTCCTTGGAGATCTTCGCGTTGGCCGGGAGTGCCTTCTTCATGATCCTGCCAACGTTCGCGATGGGCAGGAACCGGTCCTGTTCCCGAGGCGAACAGAGTTCGCCTCTCCCCGCCGCGTGGTTCTGTCCACCGGACTCGTTATCTGAATCCACCATCAATCACGGTCGCAGTTTCTCTAGAAATTGGAACTTCCAACAGTGTTCCGATGGGAATTCACTGGAAATCAGAACTAGACGCAGTGATGTCCTATGGTAATGTTTCCACAAATTGAACGAAATTTGGAGCGTAGCATTTGAAGGAATCGTGGATTAGAACCACGGGTTTTGGTTCCAGGGGTACAAGATTCGACCTCGTAGCTAGACACAGGGGGATTAATCTGTAGAGCAGGGATCGGGAAGAACACCAATATCTGAGCTCTCAGACTAAAAGCCGGAAGAACTCGAAGCGGCGCGCTCACCACCGGAATCCCAAACGACCAGGGTTCAGAGAACACGAAATTCTAATGATAAACAAAGAGAAAACGGAAGAACGGAGAGATTTTTCGAGTCAAACAGGCGTAAGTTGAAGCCACCAAAGGATCGATCGATTGGAGTTTCTTGCCGCCGGAGGAACGGGGACCGGAGGAAGCGAGAGCCGAGAGCGCACCAGAGGGTGGAAGTGGGACGAAGGAGGAGTGCTAGGGGCCGTTGGATCTCGGCCCTAATAATGCATCGAGAGTAACACGTGGAGAAAGGAGGGCCGTTTGTTTCTCGGTTAGGTACGGGCCTAAACGGATTCTTCTCCACCGTTGATGCGGTTCGCGTGCTGGTGATCGTCTATTCGTCGACAGGGAGTGGGCCCCGCTCGGAGTTAGATGGGAAAAAGGGGTCGTGTTCACATACTGTTTCGCTTTAAATGGCACTCACGAGGTATGAGTGCCACATTATTCAACGTATTTACATAGTCAAGAGAACACTGCCACATGTATTAGGAGTGATGACTCCCCATCACGTATGATCTGATCAACAACAACACTCATCTACAAGGGTGATTGATGCATCAGCTGATACAGGGAGTAAGCCGAGGGCATGAATTGGTCCCCCACGCGCATGGGGATGTGCACTCTCACTATGCTAAACGGTGGGAAAGATCCTCTGTCCGGGGTGATTCACCAATCATATGAGAGATCCACACTTTGCTCGCCACTCGCGATAAGCATTTTTATTCGTGGCTCGTTACCGGGACCCACGGCGTCGTACATCCGGTGCCGGCCTTTTTCTGTGTCACGTCAACATGACGTCTTAGTGTCACGAAGTCTGACACGCGTCACAGGGTAACAAGGCTTGATGATCATCGGCAATGATGACTCCCAACAACCTCCTAAACTGATTGGAGCAGAGATGAGAACCCTCCACGATAAAAGAAGGATAAACTGTGGATTAAGTAAAAGGAAAGAGAACTTCTCACTGTTTTCCAAGTGGGGTTGGAGTAGTTGTCTCCTTGTGCTCACTGTTTCTACCAGACTTTGTCACTCTACCGCTTTCCAAGGAAAGACCCATCTTGCCCAGCGTCCTTTTCCCAATTCCAGTCCTTTTCTCCTTGCCTTTGTCTCTCTACCACTTCCCATTCCATTTTGCTTTCTCCGTGGGGTTTCTTGTCGAGATATGGTGCAACTTCACAGGTAGAGTTCAGTTTTTATTCTTCAGCAAAGGCAGTAGCTTTTGGTTTTTTTTTGTTTTTTTCTTTGGATGGAGTTGGTTGTGTGATGAAAAGGAATATCATATTTAAGTGAAATTTTTTCTCAAATAGTAATAATAAGCTATTACTAGTCTAAAATCAAACTAAATATAAGAAGAAGAAATCAAGATGAATTTTTTTATTAAATTTATCAAGAAAAATACTTATAAATGAACTTAACTTGAATACTTAAGGCTTGAATTGAGATACCATCTATTTATAAATATAAAATATAAGAGTCCTTAATCTCTATAACTCTTATCTAACATTATTTGAAATATTCTAAAGTATATTTTAAACTAAGAATTCATTATCCATAATACTTTATCTAATCTCATTTAAAATATAAAATATTAATTTATAATTTTTAAAAATATATTTTAACTTCTTAACACTCTCATTTAAAATATATCTTTGGAGATAAAAGTATACCTTTGGAGATAAATCCCTGCTTGATTTAGGATTTAAAGAAATATGATCTTAACCAAAGTGTTTTCCAAGGTGCATATGAATGTTATCATCCATATCATATCTTATACTTCTCGAAATCTATCTAAATCAAGTTGCTCCATTCGAAAACTTATAGGACCATCTAGAATACCTCTTGACCTAGAGCTTGATCCAAACATACTAGATGGAAGACCATTAAAATCTCTAACTAGGCTTCGTACAAAAGGCCCAGCAACCATATGACGGTCGAATTTAAGAATAAGCTTATGCAAATAAAAAAATCACCAAATTCCTCATGAAAATCAATAAGTTTTGATAGAAGATCTCGAGTTTCATTTTTATAAACAACATTCATTTCTTCATTTATGGTATCCTCCCCCACTTTAACACCTTTGGCTTCATCAAAACAAGTAGGCTTAAGATCATTAATTGGTTCATAAAAGAAATAGTACTATATACTTATATTGCCTCCATTTCTATAACATACTGTTAGGATTAAGAGCAGCACTAAGAGGGGGGGTGAATTAGTGCAGCGGAAAACTTTCGCGATTTCAGAAAATTGTTCGTTTCGTTTAAAACCAATTCCGACGAAAATAGTTTCGATTCAATCTATTTTGGAGAGAAGTTGAACTTGAAAGCTTTCGTAAAAGTGCAAGAGAAGATTAAGGAGATTTACAATAAAGTAAATTACACAAATGAAAAGTATACCGGAATTTAGAGTAGTTCAGTCAAGGTGACCTACATCCACTTTCGGATTCCTCCTCCAACGAGGTCACCAGCATCCACTAAAGGCCTTCCTTCAATAGGTGAAGACTGAACACCTCTTTACAACACTTTCTTCTTTTCCCGGGTTTCAGAGATAATCCTTACATGTCTCACTCCTCTTTCTTAGATGGTTACAATACTAAGAGATGAAGGAGGAGAATTCTAACTTTTATAATACTTTTATAACTCAAGAATTTAAGATTAAGCCAATACTTTCGTGCCCTTTCATGCAGAAAATTATGAAGTTTTTATAGGCCCCAATGGCTATAAAATTGGAGCAAATAAGTGTCATATTCCCGGAATCCGGGGTACTGACAGTACCACCGCCGTTACTGAGCGGTACTACCACCGTCAAAAAAGGGCGGTACCACCGCTGGCAGCACTGCTGCGAGTGGTACCATTGCCCAGAAATCCAGGGGCACTACCTTCCAGGCAGTGCCACCGTCGGCCATACTTTCAGGGGCTAATTGTTGCTCAATTCATCCAAATTCAGCCCTGTTAAGGGCCCAGTTGGCCCCTAATTAAGTTAGTGGGATCACCTTCAATCCTAACTTAATTTATGCTCTAACTATAATAATTAAGACATAATTTATAGTGCTTCTTATTCCGGTGCGTTAATTGCTCTTCCGACGAGCTTTCGGCGTACTTTCGACGAACATCCGACGAACTCTCGACAATGTTCCGGCGGACTTCCGGCAAGCTCCTAGACTTTACGATGATCTTCTTGGTGAGTTCTGATGAGCTTCTTTAGCAAGCTCTTAGACTTCTCGGTTGGTTCCGGCAGAACTTTCGACGAACGTCTGGACTTCCATCGAACTCTTGAACTCCCAATGAGATCTCGATCTTGACTCCGGCACAACACCTGCTTTATATCTTACTACTATCATAGTTAATCCTGTACACTTTTCTCAACATATAGATTAGGTTAAACAATTTACAATTGACTTCATCATCAAAATCCGAGATTCAACAATCTCCCTTTTTTTGATGATGATAATCAATTGATGACAGAGTTAACCTTAACTCTCCCTATCTATATGCCATACTTGAGAAAATATTGTTAGGATCAAGAGCACTAAGAGGGGGGGGGGGGGGGGGGTTTGGGGGTGAATTAGTGCAGCGGAAATCTTTCGACGATAAAAACGTTCGAACGATAAAAACAATTTCGGTGTGAAAGCCGATTCTAAGATTACTTTAACTTAAGATCAAGCGAGATGACATTAAAGTCAATCTATAAAGGCAGTTTGCAGTTATGATGAAAACCAGCATACGAGCGCAAACTGAAATATGACATTTGTACGAAGAAACTGATTTACGTCTAAATGCTGATTCGTAAATCACTTGATTATGTGAGATGTAGCTTAAGCAAGGATATTAAGGTAGTTTGCAGTTAAGATAGAAATCAAAACGTAAACGCGAACTGAAATATGATGATCGTACGAAAAAATAGATTTACGTCTAAACGTTGATTCGGAAAGTGCAAAGCTGAAACCCGATCGTATATGCGCAGAAAGCAGTAAGCTTTAGAGGAGGTTTGCAGTAAAGATAAAATGCTCAAAGTAAATGCAAACCGAGATTTAGAGTGGTTCGGTCAATCTGGACCTACTCCACTTTTGGCTTCCTCCACCGACGAGGTCACTGATGTCAACTAGTGGCCTTCCTTCAATAGGCGAAGGCCAACCACCCTTTTACAGTTTCACTCCTTTTGACGGGCTTAGGAGACAACCCTTACAGAATTTTCTCTCCTCTCCTCTCTTTACAGCTTAGAACTTGGAAGAAAAGAAGGAGAAGGACTTTTGGCCTTTACAACAATTTTGAGCTCTAAAAATCACAGAAAAAGATCAAGATTTCGGTGTAAGTTTATTGCCTTTCAGTGCTGAATGGGTGGGGTATTTATAGGCCCCAACCCAATTCAAATTTGGAGCTCAAAACTGTCAATTCCTGGAATTCCGGGATCAGGCGGTTGCACCTCCTGACTGGAGCGGTTGCACCGCCTGGCAGAGCTCGAAGACTGAGCCTCTAGGCGGTGGCACCTCTTGTCAAGGGCGGTTGCACCTCTTGCCAGAGCTCGAAGACCGAGCTCAGGCTGTTGCACCTCTTGACTGAGGCGGTTGCACCGCCTGGCAGAGCTCGAAGACCGAGCTCAAGCGGTGCCACCTCCTGTCAGGGGAGGTTGCACAGCCCAGTCTCGCTCGGAGACTGAGCCCAGGCGGTGCCACCGCTTGGTTGGAGCAGTTGCACCTCCTAGTCTCGCTTGGAGATTGAGCCCAGGTGGTGCAACCTCCTGCCTTGGGCGGTTCAACCACCTGGCAAAAATCAGGGTTCGAATGGGTTGATCCATTCGGCCCAATTTGGGTTTTTCAGGGGTCCAATTGCCCCAAGATTAAGTTAATGGGATCACCTCCCATTTCCAACTTAATCATTGTGCTAACTACGATATTCCCTAAGACATTTACTGCAACTTGCTCCGATGCGTCAATCGCTTCTTCCGGCGAGCTTCCGGCGAACTTCCGTCGATCATCCGATGAACCCTCGGTGATGCTCCTACGGACTTCCGACAAACTCCTGGATTTGCGACGATCCACTTGGCGAGTTCCGACGAGCTTCTTTGGCAAGCTTATGGACTTCTCGGATTTGTTCCCGCAGAACCTCCGACGACTGTCCGAACTTCTGTCGAACTCTCGAACTCCCAACGTGATCATTGTCTTGACTCCGGCGCAACTCCTACTGCATGTCTTACTTTCATCGTAGTTAATCCTGCACACTTATCTCAGCATATAGATTAGATAACAAATGACAATTGACTTCATCATCAAAATCCGAGATTCAACAATCTCCCCCTTTTTGATGATGACAATCAATTGATAATGGAGTTAACCTTAACTTCCCCTATCTATATGCCATACTTGAGATAAGTCATTCTTGAATTCAAAACCTAAGAATTCAAGAGACATATTGATAAGTTAGAATCATTTGAACTTATCAATACTCCCATCATGATTCCCATCATGATGTATCTCTCAGAAGATGATGTCAAGGCTTGACATTCATTTTCAAAATTTTCATAATAAGTTTGAATGATGGTAATAGTAGCAATTCATCATATTGTAAGATATCAACATGTAAAGCTTGCGAAGTAAGATTTTGATATCATTATATGATGTACATATTCTAAATATTTTAGCAAGTATTGCATTTCATCATATGGTAAGATATCAACTCGTAGAATTACGATGCAAGTTTTTTTTTGATATCTTGACGCGATACAAACAAGGTATAATGCAAATTAATCATAGCATCTGTTCATATATCTCTTGGTGATGCAAGCATGGCATAATCATAGCATCAGTGTTTATAGCATCAATTCATATATTTCTCCCCCTTTGTCATCAACAAAAAAACATGGTAGTTGTGATACTAGGAGAACAATATAAGCAAATTTTGAGCATAAGTGCGATAATTGTTCATGCCTTTATTGGGTTCATGTTATTTTCCAATAGTAAAGGAAGGCATGATATGTAGATTGCTTTGAATACTTCTTCCTTTTTATTTGTTATAATCTTTTTGCATGAAGAAGGAAAGCCAGCTATTTGTGAGTTTACTTTGAGTCAAGATATGTGTGTGAAGCAGCTTTTTGCAAGTAAAAATACTATCATCCATATTTCAAGATAGAATTTATAAGCAGGAATCATTTCATCAAATCTTTTCAGAAAAATATTTTTCATAAGAGTGTATGAAAAAATCTGATTTTTAGCATTCCAATTGTTAAGCGAATCCAAAAATGAAATGAACACTTTCATGCATTCGGACACGACTATGCTACAGATTTTCAAATACAATCATGAAGACAAAATATTTCAACACATAATTTACAACATGTTATTTAGGCATGTAATGGCAATCAGGTGATTTGATCATAAAGTCCGAAAAATAATTTTAACTAGTTTATGTATTCGGGCACATTAACATTCCTAATTCTCTTCTTATGAAATCAAATTTCTCTTCACTTAGAGGTTTTGTAAAAATATCAGCTAGTTGATGTTTAGTATCAATGAATTCTATGATTACATCATGATTAGTAACATGATCTCGTATAAAGTGATGTCTAATATCAATATGTTTTGTTCTTGAGTGTTGTATAGGATTTTTCGTTAAGCATATTGTACTTGTGTTATCACATTTAATAGGAATATTTTTAAGATGAATTTTATAATCTTCTAAGGTGTTTTTCATCTATACAACTTGTGCACAACATGCACTTGCTGCAATATATTCAGCTTCGGTTGTTGAAAGTGCAACCGAGTTTTGTTTCTTAGATGACCAGGAAACAAGGGCATGTCCTAAAAATTGACATGTTCCTGATGTGCTTTTTCTATCTAGTCTATAGCCAGCAAAGTCCGCATCAGCATAAGCAATTAACTCAAGATTCTCTGATTTTGGGTACCATAATCCTAGATTTGTGGTACCATTAAGATATCTAAGTATTCTTTTAACTGCTTTGAGATGAGATATCTTAGGGTTTGATTGAAATCTAGCACAAAGTCCTACACTGAACATGATATCTGGTCTAGTTGCAGTGAGGTAAAGTAAACTTCCTATCATACCCCTATAAGTTTTTTGATCGAAGCTTTCTCCACTTTCATCAATTTCTAACTTAGTGGAGGTGCTCATTGGAGTGTTAATAGCTTTTGAGTTATTCATATTAAACTTTTTCAGCAAATTCATAGCATATTTAGTTTGACTAATAAAGATGCCATTGCTTAGTTTTTTGATTTGTAAGCCTAAGAAGAATGTTAATTCTCCCATTAAACTCATTTTGAATTCAAGACTCATAGTTTTAGCAAAAGATTCACAAAGAGATTCATTCGTAGAACCAAAGATAATATCATCAACATAAATCTGAACAATGAGAAAATTATTTTCAAAATTCTTGATGAATAATGTAGTATCAACCTTGCCTTTTGTGAAATCATTTTCAATAAGAAAAGAACTAAGTCTCTCATACCAAGCCCTCGGGGCTTGTTTTAAACCATAGAGAGCTTTGGTTAATCTAAACACATGATTAGGGAGACTATTATTTTCAAATCCAGGAGGTTGTTCAACATAGACTTCTTCGGAAATAAAGCCATTTAGAAAAGTGCTTTTAACATCCATTTGAAACAACTTAAAATTATTATTACCAGCGTAGGCAAGGAGCATCCTTTTGGCTTCTAATCGAGCCACAGGAGCGAAGGTTTCTTCATAATCGATACCTTCTTCTTGGTTGAAACCTTTGGCCACTAATCTAGCCTTGTTTCTAACCACGATACCATTTTCATCTTGCTTGTTTCTAAAGACCCATTTAGTATCAATAACTAAATGGTCATTTGGCCTAGGAACAAGCTTCCACACCTCATTTCTCTCAAATTGATTTAATTCATCTTGTATTGCGATAATCCATGAATCATCTTTCATGGCTTCGTCAACACATTTGGGTTCAATTTGGGAGAGAAAAGCGGCGTTCGCACAAAAATTTTTAAGAGAAGATCGTGTTTGAACCCCCTTTGATGCGTCTCCTAAGATTAGCTCCTTAGGATGAGCATCTACATACTTCCAATCCTTGGGTAAGGATGTTTCGGAAGTGGATGCATCCAAGTTGCTAGTTGGAGACGGGATTTCATTTAAATTCAAGGAATCAAAATTAACATCATCATCAAAATCGTTTTTCTTGATTTCGGAAATCTCATTGAAAACAACATGAATGGATTCTTCAATAATTAAGGTTCTTTTATTGAAGATACGAAAAGCTTTAGAAACCGAAGAAAAACCAAGAAAGATTCCTTCATCGGATTTAGCATCAAATTTTCCTAAGTTATCCTTTTCATTTAAGATAAAACACTTACACCCAAAGACTTTAAAATATGAAACGTTGGGTTTTTTGTTGTTCCATAACTCATAAGGAGTTTTGGTGAGTAAGGGTCTTACCAGAACTCTATTCAATATATAGCATGCGGTGTTTACGGCTTCGGCCCAAAAATATTTGGGTAGGCTATGTTCATTCAACATGGTTCTTGCCATTTCTTGTAAATTTCGATTTTTTCTTTCTACTACTCCATTTTGTTGAGGATTTCTAGGAGTAGAGAAATTATGGTTGTATCCATTGAGTTCACAAAATTCTTGGAAATCATGGTTTTGAAATTCACCACCGTGATCACTTTTAATTGACGAAATCATAGAACCCTTCTCATTCTGAATAAGTTTACAAAACTTGGTAAAATATCTAAAGCATTCATTTTTCTGTTTTAAGAAGTAAGTCCATGTGTATCTACTATAGTCATCCACAATGACGAAGGCGTATTTGCTACCTCCTAGACTTGATGTAGAGATTGGTCTGAACAAGTCCATATGGATCAATTGTAAGGGCCTAGAGGTGCTTATTTGATTCTTAGATTTGAAACTACCCTTAATTTGTTTACCTAATTGGCAAGCATCACATACATTATCTTTGATGAACTTGATATAAGGAATTCCTCTTACAAGTTCTTTAGATGATATTTGAGTGATTAGTTTCATGCTAGCATGACCTAATCTTCTATGCCATAGCCAAGCATCCTCATTCAAAACCGAAAAACACATTTCATTACACAACTCATTGATGTCAATAGTGTATACGTTATTTTGTTTTAATGCAATCATGGAGGTATTTTTGTGTGATTTTTCAATGATGCAAGCATTAGACTCGAATCTGACAATATATCCTTTATCACATAATTGACTAATGCTCAAGAGGTTATGTTTTAAACCATCAACTAACAAAACATCTTCGATAAAGATGTTGGATTTGTTACCTATGGTTCCTTTGCCAATGATTTTACCCTTGTTGTTGTCTCCGAAGGTGACATAGCCTTCGTCTATGCTAGTGAGCTTAGAGAATTGAGATGGATCTCCAGTCATATGCCTTGAGCATCCACTATCAAGGTACCATCTTTTGCTCCTAGCTTGCGATGGTATAGGTTTCTACAAGAAAGGATGATTTTTAGGTACCCATTTGCTTTTGGGTGCCTCAAAAATAGATCTATATTGTTTATCATGTTGCATAGAATTTGTCATGGTTCCTTTAGGAACCCAAATTAATTTACTCGGACTAATTTTCTTGAATGGACAATAATGCGTTTTGTGTCCAAGTTTGCAACAAAAGTTGCATTTGCTTTGGTGTCGAACATGTAAGATGAGGCCTTTTATGAAGGTGGTTGGATTTTAGTGAGGACTTCTCACAAATCCGATTCCACTTCTTTTGGGAACATGACCCTTGTTTGCAAGGATCATGTTCAGTGACTTGCTACCAACCTCAAATTTCTTCAAGGTGTCCTTAAGTAGTAAGTTTTCCTTTTGGAGAGTTTCTAGATCATGGCATTTTGTGCATGAACTTAAACTATCATGATATTCAGTTTTTAACTTATCAAAATTACAAGTAAGACTATCATGCTCCTTTTTTAGCAATTTATATTTTCTACTAATAATCTTGCATTCATCAAATAAGTCATGGAAGGCATTTAATAATTCATCAAATGATAAATCTGCATCTATTAAATTCGTTACCTCCTCTCCGATGGCCATTAAGGCATAATGAGCAACTTGCTCGGTGTTGGACTCCTCTTCTTCGGACGCGCTCGAGTCATCCCATGTTGCTTTGAGCGCCTTCTTCTTTGATGTTCTCTTCTTGACTTGGGGACAATCACTCTTGTAGTGTCCCGGCTTCTTGCACTCATAGCAAATAACTTGGTCCTTCTTGGGTTCAAATTTATTTTTTGTTTCATTCTTAAACTTATTTTTTTTAATGAATTTTTTAAATTTTCTTGTTAGAAGTGCCAAGTCATCGTCACAGTCCTCATCACTTGAGTTTTCTCTCAAGTGGTCTTCTGAAATTTTAAGTGCCATATCCTTCCTGTTCTTTGGAAGGATGTCTTCTTGCTCTTCATGAGCTTTGCAGGTCATCTCGTGGGTCATTAATGACCCGATTAGTTCTTCAAGAGGGAAGTTGCTTAGATCTTTCGCCTCTTGAATAACAGTGACTTTAGGATCCCAACTCTTAGGAAGGGATCTTAGAATCTTATTTACGAGCTCAAAATCCGAAAAACTTTTTCCGAGTCCTTTTAGACCGTTGACGACATCCGTGAAACAGGTAAACATGTCGCCAATGGTTTCACTCGGTTTCATCCGGAAAAGTTCGAAAGAATGTAACAGAAGATTGATTTTTGACTCTTTCACTCTACTTGTGCCTTCGTGAGTCACTTTGAGTGTGTGCCAAATATCAAATGCAGTTTCACAAGTCGAAACACGGTTAAACTCGTTTTTATCAAGTGCACAAAATAAGGCATTTATAGCCTTTGCATTAAGAGCGAAAGCCTTCTTCTCCAATTCATTCCAATCGATCATTGGAAGAGAAGACTTCGAAAATCCGTTTTCGACAAGATTCCAAAGTTCAAAATCCATAGAAATAAGAAAGATCCTCATTCGGGTCTTCCAATAGGTGTAGTCCGTCCCATTGAACATGGGTGGACGTGTAATAGAATGGCCCTCTTGGTTTCCGGCGTATTATCACGGACAAACTTCTAAACAAGGTGTTTGATGTAATGCTTATATCTGTCCGTGTCTTTTGGCATGTTCATGCCTTGTATAGCATGTAAAGGGGCGGCCGAAGGCTTAATAGTCTCATTTTAGTTGGGTTGGTGGCCTCTTTAGGCTTGTAAATAAAGGTTGTGTCATGTGGACACGTGCGAGAGCTTTTCGGTCTGTAATGGACCATTTTACCCTTTGTTGTGCCATTGTTCAGAGCTTGTAAAGTCTGTTTGTAATTTGCATTGTCTATAAAGTGTTTTTCGGACATGTCTGCTTGTGGATCCCGATTGAGGCGTTCTTTTTAACCCGTTCTCTCTTTGGTTGGTCCTAAGGGACAATGGGAGGCTTCGGGGAGGCTGACCTTTGCGGACGGACGCGCGAGGGTGCCGCACGACTTAGGCAAATCCAGCTAAGTCCGTGTCATATGGTATCAGAGCGGGACAAGCACTCATAGAAACACTTGACATGCAAACGTGGGGGACCTAGCGGGGCTGCGTTGAGGGCAGTCAGCAACGCGCGACCGTTTGAGGGAAAACGAGCATGGAGATGTAGGGAAACGAGTCGCTCAGAGGAGCGGGCATCTAACATTGGCATTCAGAGGAATGGCCAACCCTTCGCGCAAGAGGCACCACGAGAACAGGCAAGCTTGGAAGAATGCGGAGCGCACAAAGGTTGGGATGGCTGAGTTTGAGCTACGGCTCAACGTTGACAACTTTACTTGATGGTGCTCAAGGCAAGCGAGGCGCTTGGCAAAGGTCGAGACCATGCAAAGTAGAATGAGTTGCTCAGCGACTGAAAGAGTTGTGCAAAGCTCATAGAGGTGAGGGGAATTGCTAACTCGAAGAATTCGGTACTCATGCATGGGCTTGTATGCGGACGATGGAATGTTTGTGGCCATCCCAAGGCAGTCGAGACTCGGCGCCATGGAGCATTGAAACTTTCTCTTCGGCATGCGAAGGATACGTTCGGAGGAGGCTGAAGTGTGCAACGAGTTCAGCATGTTGCTAGGCCTTGAGGGGTGCGGCGGTGGCTGTATTGACGTGGAGGCGCAATCTAGCAAGTGCGTTTGCAAGAGGCAGAACAATGCATAGTTTGTTCAACAGATCGGAGTAGTCCAAGGGGATGGTGATCTCCGAAACGAAGAGAGATGTTGCTCCAATGGGACAGTTATCCAGGAGGGATAAGTCCCGGCTCTCCAGAGGGAGAATCATGTGAGACGGACCTCACATGTTGAGGAGGAGTACCTCAACAAACAACAACTCCACGAAGCTCGATGGACTGAGCAAGCGGCGAGGAGTCATCGCATGATCTCGCTCGAGAGAATGCATTGGAGAATGCATTGCGAGATCAAGTGGGGGAGCGACCCAAAGCAACTTAAATGAAGGCACACTTGGAGTCGATGTGGAGATCGGACTCAAGGGAGGGCTGACCCGTGGAATGGTGGGCACAAGGGCCACCATCGACTCAATGCAAAAACGAGGAGCGGAACAACTTGGGTGTAACTTGGCGAAGTACCCAAGCCGCATGAAGGGAGCCAGCATAGAAGTTGGAACATGGAGCAGAGGCACAGTGCTTTCCTTAGACAGAGGTCAAGGACATGAACTCTTGCAGAGGCAATAGTAGGATCATGTTGTTCCATGGGTCCTTCATTCTGACGGAGCAGACTCATCTTGCATGGTGCCAAAGACGAAGGGAGCTTCGGGGCACATGCACCTTATCTCGGAGAAGCATTTGATGGAGGAACTAAGGCGACTCAATTTGTGGAGGCGAAGTTGGGTTCAGAAGGCCTTAGCACGGGGCAAGAGGACGCAGAGGCGGGTACTCTTGAAGAATATGCCACAGTGTTGCCATTCGAGTTGCTATGAAGGAAGCAGTGTGCAGCGGAGATTGTGCTGGTAGGGGCAGAGGCCCAAGATCCAGACAATGGTGCACAAATTACAGTGAAGTCGGTGGACTTCGGGAGCTACTAGGCAACGGACTGTCCTAGAGCGGTGCTTCATCTAGGTGTGACCCAAGAGTGGGTGGATGAAGGTCGATTGCCAAAGGAGCGAACAAAATCGAAGGTGGAGGAGACCCTGCGATGTATTGGCAGAGGCCACACATGGAGGGTTCACAATTCGAGTTTATTCCACAAGGATCAGAATGCAATGGAGATGTCACCAGGAGGCGACATGGTGTAGCGGATCGTGGTGGAACAGTTCGTGGCAATGCGATACACACAACCTTGTCTCGGGAGGGACTGGATCATATGGAGGTATGATCGGGAGCTACTGGGAGCTCCACTTCGGTGAACAACACGACGGCAAGAAGGGCTATGGATTCAAGGAGTGAAGGCCATGGTACCGCAGAGGCGGGTCTTCCGTGCGTGCATCGAATTTTGCATCGAATGAAAACCTTGGTCATCAGCATATGGGGGCTGGGTTCCACCAAGGGAAAAGTTCGAATGCAAGTACCAATGAGTTCCATGGGAGGAACTTGATCATGCAGAGGTATGATCGAAGCAGCTGGAGAGTTGGACTGCTCCAGAGCTCATATTCGCTTAAGGGAGCCCGGCAAGTCAGAGGACAAGGCCGAGTAAGCGAACGTTGCTACCAAGGAAGCTAAGGAGAACAGAATCGGTGCAAACCCTACAACGTGATGGCAGAAGCCATGCATGGGAGTTGCAGTCTGTCTTTCCATCGACCAAACGGACTGCTTGGAGAACACAGAGGTGTTGAAGCAAGAGGTCAAAAGGGGCGAGGAAGCGACGACGAGTCCAGCGGGACTTAGCTACCCAAAATCAAGCATCAGTCAGAATGGAGGTGGACTCAGAGGAGTGCCACGGAGACATATCTACTGATCGTGAAGAAAAGGGATACAGATGCGAGGAGACGGATAGTAGGACCATGGGCATGGCAGCGCCATGGTACCGCAGAGGCGGGACTTCCGTGAAAGTCATTTATCCCTTGCTCTCATGGAGGGAGAGCGCTTGGTCGTGAAAGGGGCCGAGGAGGTGGAGAATGCAGAGGCAATCTTCAAGTACCGAGACAAGGCTGAAGGGCAGAGGCCGAAGAACTTCGTAAGACTAGTGTCAACAAGTTTCTCATCAAGATAGCCGTAAGTGAAGGACTTCGGGTCATGCAAGAGTGCACGACCAAGGAACGAAGTAAGTAGTACACGGTGCTGTACCTTTGCTACTCAGTGGAGTAGGCGGTAGGGTTGATGGAGAAGACGGTACAATCCCAGAGGCGACCTCATCTATCAGAGAATTACTCCAAGTTGGGGTGAAAACTTCCTGCATTCCAGAAGTTCAATGGCATTGAGAAGGTGAATCACAGTAGCTAACTCAACGCAAGGAGTGCAAACACTTCAAGTGCTTCAGAAGTGTGAGCAAAGAGCAGGCGAAGGCCAGTAACTAGCTCGATGCGTGAAGTACAACCTCGAGGAGGCGGGCGAAGTCAAGTAACTTTTGCCTTCTCAATCCTTAAGAGAATGGGCGAAACCGAGTACCCCAATTCTCTTATCTATCCAGCAGAGGAGCTCTGCACAAGTTCAAAGACCCTTCGAAGATAATGGAAGACAATAGTTGTCAAATCCTCACCAACGGTGATCAGTGCTACTGAGAGTAGATTGTCCGCTTCATTTCCCAACGAAATGCCAAACGAAAGCGGAAGTGATGCGAACCTACTTGGATGTGACAACTAACTGAAAGAAGAGTCAATGAGCAGATTTTGTGGAGGAAGGACCCAAAACTTCAGAAGTTTGCGAGATGATGCTCGTTAAAGCTCCAACAAGCATCCACCCAGTTCAAGCAGCATGTGGAATTTTGAGAGACTAGCGTAGTAAGGATGGTCTTTTCCTTCATTTGGGAGATCCGCAAGAATCAACAAGGATCAACACAACTCAGCCAACCCCACACCAGAGTCAGAGTCATTGGCGAGTTGAAGCAGCATGGCGGATCAAGGGTTCGACGACTCAAAAACAGCAGCGGAGAGCAGCTGGGAGCCAGGAGGCGCATTGCAGCTGGAGCAGAAGATTGAAGACTCAGCAAAGGCGAAGAGTTGTAGTGTTCACAAAGGCTTCGACGAGGACGTCGAAGGGATAAGTGGGGGAGAATGTCACGGACAAACTTCTAAACAAGGTGTTTGATGTAATGCTTATATCTGTCCGTGTTTGTTGGCATGTTCATACCTTGTATAGCATGTAAAGGGGCGGCCGAAGGCTTAATAGTCTCATTTTAGTTGGGTTGGTGGCCTCTTTAGGCTTGTAAATAAAGGTTGTGTCATGTGGACACGTGCGAGAGCTTTTCGGTCTGTAATGGACCATTTTACCCTTTGTTGTGCCACTGTTCAGAGCTTGTAAGTCTGTTTGTAATTTGCATTGTCTATAAAGTATTTTTCGGACATGTCTGCTTGTAGATCCCGATTGAGGCGTTCTTTTTAACCCGTTCTCTCTTTGGTTGGTCCTAAGGGACAATGGGAGGCTTCGGGGAGGCTGACCTTTGCGAACGGACGCGCGAGGGTGCCGCACGACTTAGGCAAATCCAGCTAAGTCCATGTCAGTATGTCATCTCTCTTGGGTTTTAATCCATTAGAGAGTTAACCCCGCTCTGATACCAATTGTTAGGATCAAGAGCACTAGGAGGGGGGGGGGGGGGGGTGAATTAGTGCAGCGGAAATCTTTCGACGATAAAAACGTTCGAACGATAAAAACGATTTCGGTGTGAAAGCCGATTCTAAGATTACTTTAAATTAAGATCAAGCGAGATGACGTTAAAGTCAATCTATAAAGGCAGTTTGCAGTTATGATGAAAACCAGTATACGAGCGCAAACTGAAATATGACGTTTGTACGAAGAAACTGATTTACGTCTAAATGCTGATTCGTAAATCACTTGATTAGGCGAGATGCAGCTTAAGCAAGGATATTAAGGCAGTTTGCAGTTAAGATAGAAATCAAAACATAAACGCAAACTGAAATATGATGATCGTACGAAAAAACAGATTTTCGTCTAAACGTTGATTCGGAAAGTGCAAAGTTGAAACCCGATCGTATATGCGCAGAAAGCAGTAAGCTTTAGAGGAGGTTTGCAGTAAAGATAAAATGCTCAAAGTAAATGCAAACTGAGATTTAGAGTGGTTCGGTCAATCTTGACCTACTCCACTTTTGGCTTCCTCCACCGACGAGGTCACTGACGTCAACTAGATGCCTTCCTTCAATAGGCGAAGGCCAACCACCCTTTTACAGTTTCACTCCTTTTGACGGGCTTAGGAGACAACCCATACAGAATTTTCTCTCCTCTCCTCTCTTTACAGCTCAGAACTTGGAAGAAAAGAGGGAGAAGGACTTTTGGCCTTTACAACAATTTTGAGCTCTAAAAATCACAGAAAAAGATCAAGATTTCTGTGTAAGTTCATTGCCTTTCAGTGCTGAATGGGCGGGGTATTTATAGGCCCCAACCCAGTTCAAATTTGGAGCTCAAAACTGTCAATTCCCGAAATTCCGGGATCAGGCGGTTGCACCTCCTGACTGGAGCGATTGCACCGCCTGGCAGAGCTCGAAGACTGAGCCTCTGGGCGGTGCCACCTCCTGTCAGGGGCGGTTGCACCTCCTGCCAGAGCTCAAATACCGAGCTCAGGCGGTTGCACCTCCTGACTAAGGCGGTTGCATCGCTTGGTAGAGCTCGAAGACCGAGCTCAAGCGGTGCCACCTCTTGTTAGGGGAGGTTGCACCGCCCAGTCTCGCTCGGAGACTGAGCCCAGGCGGTGCCACCGCCTGGCTGGAGCGGTTGCACCTCCCAGTCTCGCTCGGAGACTGAGCCCAGGCGGTGCAACCTCCTGCCTTGGGCGGTTCAACCGCCTGGCAGAAATCAGGGTCCGAATGGGTTGATCCATTCGGCCCAATTTGGGTTTTTCAGGGGCCAAATTGTCCCAAGATTAAGTTAATGGGATCACCTCCCATTTCCAACTTAATCATTGTGCTAACTACAATATTCCCTAAGACATTTACTGCAACTTGCTCCGATGCGTCAATCGCTTCTTCCGGCGAGTTTCTGGCGAACTTCCGTCGATCATCCGATGAACCCTCGGTGATGCTCCTGCGGACTTCCGGCAAACTCCTGGACTTGCGACGATCCACTTGGCGAGTTCCGACGATCTTCTTTGGCAAGCTCATGGACTTCTCGGATTTGTTCCCGCAGAACCTCCGACGACTGTCCGAACTTCCGTTGAACTCTCGAACTCCCAACGTGATCATTGTCTTGACTCCGACGTAACTCCTGCTGCATGTCTTACTTTCATCGTAGTTAATCCTGTACACTTATCTCAGCATATAGATTAGATAACAAATATCAATTGACTTCATCATCAAAATCCGAGATTCAACAAATATATTCTTGAATTCAAGGCTTTTGAATTCAAGAAACAAACCGATAAGTTAATTAAACTTATAAATATGCACATCATGATTCCTATCATAATCTATCATTCTCAAAATACGATACCAAGTATTTATCAAAACGATATCAGGGCATGACATTCATTTTTAAGTATGATATTTCAAATATGAAAGATGACAAAGATAGCAATTCATCATTCTATGGAAAGATATCAATTATAAAATAGCAAGTTAAGCTCTAGATATCTTATCATAATGAAAGAAATTTATCAAGCAAATATTTCAAGTATATATGATGAAATACATTGCATACATTTGTCATAAATTTATCATATTTTGGTATTATTTCTCCCCCTTTATCATCAATAAAAAGGAGAACAGTTCAATAATGCAAGTGTGATAAAAAAAAAATCAAGCAAGTTTCACACTCAAAAGTTCTCATCATTAAATGTTATCAACATTAAGGCGATAGATTCTAACAACTTCTCCCCCTTATCATCACAATTTTGCATGAAGAAAAGGAAAGAAGGTAAGGAGGGAATCTATTAAGAACTAAATTTGTGAAATTATTTGAATCAAGTCAAAAACATTAAAACATGCTTTCATTTTAACAAAGAGAAGGGATTCATGAAAAGGATCGAGATATCCATATAAAATCAAATCCCCATGAAAATTATCACACACAAGAATTCATCTTTCAAGGATTAATATATCCATTGGAATTCCTTCAATTTTCATGACAAGAATTCATGGGAGAGAAGTATCATATGAAGGAGAAATTCAGGAATAAAACTTCATAGTGAGAAGAGCATTACATCAAATCCATTTCTCATTAAAAATTCATAAGAGTGAAATATGTGAGAGATGCATTTGTCAATGATTTCCATGAATCAAACATCAAGATATGTATAAAAACTTCATGCATTTATAAAATGTTTCGTCATAGCCTTTCATCACTACTTGTATGAGGTAATATCATTAGTGCTTTTAGCACTCAAAAGTTAAGAATATGATGTATGATTAAAACTTATCAATATTCAATAGAAATCATAATCATCAAAGTAAACCTAATATTATATCATTGTATGATAACATGCTCTTCATTTAAAGGGATCACAATATCATAGAAACTTTCAACATCAAAGCACAAAATTCCAACATCAAAGTAAACAATTTATTGAAGCACACAACCTTATCATCATGTAAAATTATTAGCACAGAATTTAAGTGAGTGATCCAAAGAATCAAGAAAGTTCAAAACTAAAATTTAATAAATTTATGCATTCGGACAAATTAACATTCCTAATTCTCTTCTAATAAAATCAAATTGTTCTTCACTTAAGGGCTTTGTAAAAATATCGGCTAATTGATGTTTCGTATCAATAAACTCTAAGATTACATCATGATTATTAACATGATCTCGTATAGAGTAATGCATAATATCAATATGTTTAGTTCTAGAATGTTGAATGAGATTTTTTGTTAAACATATTGCACTTGTGTTATCACATTTTATGGAAATATTTTTAAGATGAATCTTATAATCTTCTAAAGTGTTTTTCATCCCCACAACTTGTGCCCAACATGCACTAGCTGCAATGTACTCGGCTTCAGTTGTAGATAGTGCAACCGAATTTTGTTTCCTGGAAGAACAAGAAACAAGTACGTGTCCTAAAAATTGACATGTTTCGAATGTACTTTTTCTATCTAATCTACATCCAGCAAAATCCGCATCAGCATAAGCAATTAGCTCAAAGTTCTCGGATTTTGGATATCATAATATTAGATTTGTGGTTCCTTTAAGATATCTATGTATTCTCTTAATTACTTTATGAGATATCTTAGGATTAGATTAAAACTTAGCACAAAGTCCTACACTAAACATAATATCCGGTCTAGTTACGGTGAGGTATAGTAAACTTCCTATCATACCCCTATAAGCTTTTTGATCAAAGCTTTCTCCACTTTCATCAATGTCTAACTTAGTAGAGGTGCTCATAGGAGTGTTGATAGCCTTTGAGCTATCCATATTAAAATTTTTAGTAAATCTAAAGCATATTTTGTTTGACTAAGAAAAATACCATTACTTAGTTTGATTTGTAAGCCTAAAAAGAAAGTTAATTCCTCCATCAAACTCATTTCAAATTCAAGACTCATACTTTTAGCAAATGACTCACATAGAGATTCATTCGTAGAACCGAATATAATATCATCAACATAAATTTGAATAATAAGAAAATTATTTTTAAAATTTTTGATAAATAAAATAGTATCGACCTTCCCTTTAGGAAAAATATTTTCAATAAGAAATGAGCTAAGTCTCTCATACTAAGCTCTTGGGGCTTGTTTCAATCCATAGAGAGCTTTAGTCAATTTAAATACATGATTAGAAATATTATCATTATCAAATCTGAGAGGTTATTCAACATAAACTTCTTCGGAAATAAAGACATTAATAAAAGCACTTTTAACATCCATTTGAAACAACTTAAAATTATTACTATTAGCATAGGTAAGGAGCATCCTTATGGCTTCTAATCATGCCACAAGAGTGAATGTCTCTTTATAATCGATCCCTTCTTCTTGGTTGAAACATTTGGCCACTAATCTAGTCTTGTTTCTAACTACGATACCAAATTCATCTTGCTTGTTTATAAAGACCCATTTAGTACCAATAACTAAATGGTCATTTAGCCTAGGAACAAGCATCCACACCTCATTTCTCTCAAATTGATTTAACTCATCTTGTATTGTAATGACCCATAAATCATCTTTCAAGGCCTCGTCAATGCATTTAGGTTTAATTTGGGAGAGAAAAATGACATTTGCATAAAAATTCTTAAGAGAGGAACGAGTTTGAACTCCTTTAGATATGTCTTATATGATTAGCTCATTAGGATAAACATCTACATACTTTCAATCATTGGGTAAGGATGTTTTGGAAGTAGATGTATCCAAGTTGCTAGATGGAGAAAGGGTTTCATTTAAATTCAAAGCATCAAAATTAACATCATCATTAAAATCATTTTTCTTAACTTCTGAAACTTCATTAAAAACAATATGAATAGATTCTTCTATAATCAAAATTCTTTTATTAAAGATACAAAATGCTTTAGAAATAGAAGAATAGCCAAGAAAAATTCTTTCATCGGATTTAGCATCAAATATTTCTAAAGCATCTTTTTCATTCAAGATAAAACACTTATACCCAAAAACTTTAAAATATGAAACATTGGGTTTTTTGTTGTTCCACAACTCATAAAGAGTTTTGGTGAGTAAGGGTCTTACTAGAACTCTATTCATGACATAGCATGTCGTGTTTATGGCTTCGGCCCAAAAATATTTAGGTAGGCTATGTTCATTCAACATTGTTTTTACCATTTCTGTAAGTTTCTATTCTTTTTTTCTACTACTCCATTTTGTTGAGGATTTCTTGGAGTAGAGAAGTTGTGGTTATATCCATTAAATTCATAAAATTCTTGAAAATCATGGTTTTGAAATTTACCACCGTGATCACTTTGAATTGACAAAATCATAAAACCTTTTTCATTTTGAACAAGTTTACAAAAGTTAGAGAAATACCTAAAGTATTCACTTTTGTGTGTCAAAAAATAAGTCCATATGTATCTACTATAATCATCCACGATGACAAATGCGTATTTGCTACCTCCTAGGCTTGATGTAACAATTGGTTCAAACAAGTCCATATGGATCAATTGCAAAGGTCTAGAGGTGCTTATTTGGTTCTTAGGTTTAAAGCTACATTTTATTTATTTTTCTAGTTGACATGCATCACACATATTATCTTTGACGAACTATAAGGAATTCATCTTATAAGTTTTTTAGATGAAATTTGAGTGATTAGTTTCATGCTAACATGACCTAATCTCCTATGCCAAAGCCAAGCATCGTCATTCAAAACCGAAAAACATATTTCATTGCAAAGATCATTAATATCAATAGTGTATATGTTATTTTGTTTTAATGCAATCATAAATGTGTTTTTGTATGATTTTTCAATAATGCAAGCATTATATTCAAATTTAATGATGTATCCTTTATCACACAATTGACTAATGCTCAAAAGGGTATGCTTTAAGCCATCAACTAACAACACATCTTCAATAGAAAAGGTAGATTTGTTACCTATGATTCTTTTGCCAATGATTTTACCCTTATTGTTATCTCCGAAGGTGACATATCCTTCGTCTATGCTAGTGAGCTTAGAGAATTGAGATGGATCTCCAGTCATATGCCTTGAGCATCCACTATCAATGTACCATCTCTTGCTTCTAGCTTGTGATGGTAAATATTTCTACAAAAAAGGATGATTTTTAGGTACCCATTTGACCTTGGGTGCCTAAAAAATCGATCTACATAGCTTATCATGTTGCATTGAGTCATTTGAGGTTCTTTTAGGAACCCAAATCAATTTATGTGGACTATATTTCTTGAATGGACATTTGTACGTAACATGTCCAAGTTTGTAACAAAAGTTACATATGATGTGAGATGATACATGCAAGGTAAGGCCTTTGATAAAGGTGGTTGGATTTTGGTGAGAGCTACTCACAAATCCTATTCCACCTTTTTTATGAACGTGACCTTTATTGGCAAGGATCATGTTTAATGACTTGCTACCAACCTCAAATTTCTTCAAGGTTTCTTTGAGTAGCAAGTTTTCCTTTTAAAGTATTTCTAGTTCATGGCATTTTGTGCAAGAAGCTAAGCTATTTTCATACTCAATCTTTACTCTATCAAAGTCGCTAATAAGAGAAGCATATTCCTTTTCCAAAGAGTTATACTTTTTACTCAAGATTCTACATTCATCAAACAATTCATGAAAAGCACTTGAAAGCTCATCGAAAGTTAAATTTGTATCTAATGAACTTGTTACCTCATCTCCAATAGTCATTAGCACATAATGAGCAACTTGCTCGGTGTTGGTTGGCTCTTCTTCGGAAGCACTTGAGTTGTCCCTTGTAGCTTTGAGAGCCTTCTTCTTTGGTTGCCTTCTCTTTGCTTGGGGACATTTACTCTTGAAGTGTCCCGGCTTCTTGCAATCATAACATATCACTTGTTCTTTCTTAGGTTCAAATTTATTTTTAGTATCATTTTTAAATTTATTTCTTTTTATGAATCTTTTGAACTTCTTTGTTAAGAGTGCCACATCATCATCAAAGTCATCATCACTTGAGTTTTCTTTCAAGTGGTCTTCTTGTGTTCTCAATGCCATATCCTTCCTGTTCTTTGGAAGGGTGTCCTCAAGCTCTTCATGAGTTTTACATGTAATTTCATAGGTCATTAGTGACCTAATTAGTTCTTCAAAAGGAAAATTATTTAGATCTTTGGCCTCTTGAATGACCGTTACTTTAGGGTCCCAACTTTTCCGAAGGGATCTAAAAATCTTATTAACAAGTTCAAAATCCAAGAAACTTTTACCAAGTCCTTTTTATACCATTGACGATATCCGTAAATCGGGTGTGCATGTCTCCAATGGTCTCACTCGGTTTCATTCGAAACAACTCATAAGAATACACTAAAAGATTAATTTTTGACTCCTTCACTTTACTAGTATCTTCATGAGTCACTTCGAGTGTGTGCCAAATGTCAAAAGCAATTTCACAAATTGATACTTGATTAAACTCATTTTTATCTAATGCACAAAATAAGGTATTCATAACCTTTGCGTTTAAAGCAAAAGTCTTCTTCTCCAACTCATTCCAATCGTTCATTAGAAGAGAAGACTTTTGAAAGCCATTTTCTATAATATTCCATAGTTTGAAATCTATTGAAACTAGGAAGATCCTCATTCTAGTCTTCCAATATGTGTAATATGTCCCATTGAACATGGATGGATGTGTAATTGAATGACCCTTTAGGTTGCTGGCAAATGTCATCTCTCTTGGGTTTAAAACCAAATGAGAGTAAACCATGCTCTGATACCAATTGTTAGGATCAAGAGCGGCACTAGGTGTTGAATCTCGTATTTTGATAATGAAACTACTTGATATATGTTTATGACTTAATCTGCATTTTGAGTGACGCAGGATGCCTCGATCAGGATGAGACAATTAAAGTAGGAAAATCATGTTGTGCCGGAGGAACATGTCAGAAGATTGGACGTCGGGCCGGTGGATCGGACAACGTATCGACAGAAGGCTTCGGGCCGTGGACTCGGGCATCGGGCCAAGAAGAGCGGGTAATGTGCCAAGGATATCGGAGTTGCGGAGCCAACTGGCTGATTGGGCAATAGGCCGCAGGAAAGGACGATGCGCCGAAGAATCGGACGAAGCGTCGAGGGACCAATGACATGTCGGACAACTTGGTTAATTGCTTAGGATTAATTGTCTCGATCGATGTTTTGTTTACATGTGCAGGATTAACTACGATGAAAGTAAGACATGCAGCAGGAGTTGCGCCGGAGTCAAGACAATGATCACGTTGGGAGTTCGAGAGTTCGACGGAAGTTCGGACAGTCGTCGGAGGTTCTGCGGGAACAAATCCGAGAAGTCCATAAGCTTGCCAAAGAAGCTCGTCGGAACTCGCCAAGTGGATCGTTGCAAGTCCAGGAGTTTGCCGGAAGTCCGCAGGAGCATCACCGAGGGTTCATCGGATGATCGACGGAAGTTCGCCGGAAACTCGCCGGAAGAAGCGATTGACGCACCGGAGCAAGCTGCAGAAATTGTCTTAGGATTTATCATAGTTAGCACAATGATTAAGTTGGAAATGAGAGGTGATCCCATTAGCTTAATCTTGGGGCAATTGGGCCCCTGAAAAACCCAAATTGTGCCGAATGGATCTACCTATTCGGACCCTGATTGCTGTGGGAGGTGCAACCGCCCAAGCCAGGAGGTAGCACTGCCTAGGCTAAGTCTCCCAGGGAGACTGGGCGGTGCAACCGCCCCAGCCAAAGGTGGCACTGCCTGGGCTCAGTCTCCGAGCAAGACTGGGCGATGCAACCTCTCCTGACAGGAGGTAGCACCGCCTGAGCTCAGTCTTCGAGCTTTGGCAGGCGGTGCAACCGCCCCAATCAGGAGGTGCAACCGCCTGAGCTCGGTCTTCGAGCTCTGGCAGAGAGGTGCAACCGCCCCTGACAGAGGTGGCACCGCCCAGAGGCTCAGTCTTCGAGCTCTGCCAGGCGGTGCAACCGCCCCAGTCAGGAGGTGCAACCGCCTGATCCCGGAATTCCGGGAATTGACAGTTTTGAGCTCCAAATTTGAACTGGGTTGGGGCCTATAAATACCCCACCCATTCAGCACTGAAAGAGCATGAACTTACACCGAAATCTTGATCCTTTCTGTGATTCTTAGAGCTCAAAATTGTTGTAAAGGCCAAAAGTTCTTCTCCCTCTGTTCTTCCAAGTTCTGAGTTGTAAAGAGAGGAGAGAAAATTTCTGTAAGGGTTGTCTCCTAAGCCCGTCAAAAGGAGTGAAACTGTAAAAGGGTGGTTGGCCTTCGCCTATTGAAGGAAGGCCTCTAGTTGACATCGGTGACCTCGTCGGTGGAGGAAGCCAAAAGTGGAGTAGGTCAAGATTGACCGAACCACTCTAAATATCGGTTTGCATTTACTTTGAGCATATTATCTTTACTGCAAACCTCCTCTAAAGCTTACTGCCTTCTGCACATATACGATCGGGTTTTAAGCGTTGCACTTTCCGAATAAGCGTGTAGACGTAAATCTATTTTCTCGTACGATCATCATATTTCAGTTTACGTTTACGTTTTGATTTCTATCTTAACTGCAAACTGCCTTTATACTCTTGGTTAAATTGCATCTTGCCTAATCAAGTGATTTACGAATCAGCATTTAGACGTAAATCAGTTTCTTCGTACGAACGTCGTATTTCAGTTTGCGCCTATATTCTGGTTTTCATCATAGCTGCGAACTGCCTTCATAGATTGACTTTAACATCATCTTGCTTAGAATCAGCTTTCACATAGAAATCGTTTTTATCGTTCGAACGCAGTTTCGTTTTAATCGCACAAAGTTTTCCGCTGCACTAATTCACCCCCCCCCTCTTAGTGCTCTTGATCCTAACAATTGGTATCAGAGCCTGGTATTTCTCATTTCGTATTTACACCCGAGAGAAATGGCTCTTCAAGAGGGCTTATCGGTTGTTCGTCCACCGTTGTTTAACGGATGGACTACACTTATTGGAAAACTCGAATGAGAGTTTTCTTGATTTATATGAATCTGGATTTATGGAATATCATTGAAAACGGTTTTCAACTTCCCTCTAAACTGATGAACAAATGGTCGGATTTGGAGAAGAAGTATTTTTCTTTAAACGCAAAGGCTATAAATGCCTTATTTTGTGCTTTGGACAAAAATGAGTTCAATCGGATTTCTACGTGCGAAACGGCTTTTGACATTTGGTGAACACTTGAAATCACGCACGGGGGAACTAGTAGAGTCAAAGACTCGAAAGTTAACTTTTTATTGCATGATTTTGAGCTTTTTCGAATGCAACCAAGCGAGACTATAGGCGACATGTACACCCGTTTCACGGATGTCGTCAATAGTTTAAGAGCTCTTGGAAAATGTTTTTCGGATTTTGAACTCGTAAACAAGATTTTGCGTCTCTCTTTCTAAGAAGTGGGATTCAAAAGTAACTGCAATACAAGAAGCTAAAAACCTAAACAACTTACCACTTGAAGATCTAATTGGTTCGTTGATGACATATGAAATGGTGCACAATGCACATGATGAACATGTTGAACACAATCACCTTCCAAATAACAGGAAGGATTTGGAACTCCGGACAAATGAATGCCACTTGAGCAATGACTCAAGTGATGAGGACAATGATGAACTTGAACTTCGAACACTAAATCTTAATAAGTTTATTAAACAAAAATCTAAAATAGACAATGAACTTGAACGAAGGAAGAGGCCAAAGAAGAGGAAGGCAACCAAGGATGAATCAAGAACTTCCAAAGGTGAAACGGCGAATTGGGCTTTGACGGGCTTCGACTACAAGGTAAGTAACTCAACTCTCTTGAATTATTTCGAAATTACATGATGCTCTTCATAATAAATTTTCTTTTTAATATAGAATTAATTTTCTTAAAAATTACATGTTAAAAAAAAAATGATGAAAATGCAAAATTTATGATCATGCTAGTAGTTTTGAAAATAATCATGAAAAATACATATTTTATGATAAACAAACAAAATGATTTTGATTGAAAATATGAAATCATGCTTGATTATATAATGATGTTTTGATACCATGATTTTTTTCTATGCATGAGATTTTAAAAATTGTGTTTATTGGTTTTATAATTATGGATGATGAATCTTGCGATTTTCGATATTCACGGTAATGAAAGTGCCTTATTGATATTTGTCGTAATAAAACTTGCACTTTCGATTTTAAAACATGCTACATGTTTGGCATAGATGAAATAAAATCATATGTACTAAAACAACTAAAAAGAGAAAAGTATTTTTCTTGAAAATTTATTTTTCTCTACCGTGTTGACTTTTTAACTAAGAGATCAATAAAATTATCTATGCCATTTTGAATCTCTTGAAAGTAATGTTGAGATTTTGATGATGTGTTCTTATTGAAATTTATTGAAATGAATCGTGATTTCTTGGAATTATAACTTGAGAATTCTTTTTATAAATCAAAATAACTTACTGTGATTCTTTCTTTTTGCTATTTGAGTTATCTAAAAAAGAATCATAATATGTCTCTTAATATTCATAATATGTCTACATGATTCGTAAATCTCATTACCAACTCTTCTTGATATTCCTTATGTGATGATATGAATAAATGAAATATTCATTAATTTATTTTGATGTATACAAATGAAAAGTTATGATCATGCATGGTAAGATATAATTTGACAAAATTGATACCATCATGATATGAAGCATTTATGATTTGCAATGATGCATGCAATACTTGAGCTTTTTAATTATGATGTGATGTATTTCATATGATGTAAATCATGATTTAAAATGCTATGAGTTGTTACTAAAATGATGTATGTTGATTTAATGTCATGAATACTCTAAATGATGAATGTTTGGTATCATGATCAAAATGTTGATAAATAGTTAAAAATTTAAGTATCATGTATGATATGCTCATAATATTGATTGATTTATTCAGTATCATGCATGAATGGAATATAAGGTTTTTGAAATTGTGCATGTTCGAATTTGAAAATATAATGATGCACAAATAAGATTGAAACATTCCCTTGTCATGATTTAGAAATTAATGTAAAGGGTCTTCCCTTCTCTTTCCCAATGACATAGGGGGAGAAAGAGTTGCTAATGTGCATATCTCAAAGAGAAAATTGCTAGCTTTCGTGTCTTAAAATGTTAAACATTTTTTGCTAGCTTGTATATTGTAAACTTGCTATCGTACTATCATGATGATGAGCATGTCTTATCTTCATAATTGCATTTGAAAAACTATGGCAAAAATATGTCTGAATGATTGAACTTGTTAAAATTAATTTTCGGACTTTCTTGATTGAATGATCAAATCACTCGATTGGTATAATGATTTTACACAATTACATGTTGGAAATTATGTGCTTGAATACAAAACTTCCATGATAACAAGCATGCTTTACCTTCATGATTGTAATTGAATATCTATAGCAAAACCTTGTCCGAATGCAAGAAAGAGTCAAATTTCATTTTCGGATTCTCTTGATCCTAACATATCAAGTTTACTCTCTTCCGAACTTAACAAGCATATGTCATATCAAGTTTAGTTCATATCATTGATTTTTGACATATGTAATCAACTAGCAAATACATCTCTCATACACATATCATGTGAAAAATATTTTTTTTGAGAAATGGATTTGATGAATATGGATGAAAGTGTTTTTACTTGCAAGGATTTATTTCACATATATATCTTGATCCTTGTAAAAATGAAGCATGATTTAATCTCTCATCGATTCTAACTTCACTCGAAGTAAAATCACAAATAGTCTTCCTCCTTCATGCAAAAAGATAATAACAGATAAAAAAGGAAGAAGTTTTCGAAGCTATCTCCATGTCATGTTTTCCTTAAGATGTTTGTATAATTGATATCCTATCACTCACTATTGGAAAATGACATTAACCTAGTTATGACATGAATAATTACAAGCACTTATGCTTAAAATTTGCTTATATCGTTCTCCGTTTTGTTGATGACAAAGGGGGAGAAATATATGAATTGATGCTATGAACACTGATGCTATGCTTGCATCATCAAGAGATATATGAATTGATGCTATGATTGCCAAATTTGCATTATGCCATGTTTGCATCATGCGTTAAGATATCAAGAACTTGTATCGTAATTTTACCCATTGATATCTTACCATGTGATGAAATGCTACAATTGATAAACACTTGAAATGTTTGCGTTATGATATCAAAATCTTACATCGCAACTTTACATGTTGATATTTGATAATAGCAAACATGCATGATGATAAAACTTGATGTTATGTTTTTCATGCAATGAGTTGAACCAATATCACAAACACTTGATTGTGGTACTTCTCCTTTTTGTTGATGACAAAGGGGGAGAAGTATGATGTTATGCATAAGTTCATGATGACGTATTGCAAGTATTCATGATGAATATTGCAATGACTTGAATTCAGTGTGAATTCAAGGTTTTATCAATATGACATATTGATAGGGGGAGTTTGTTTAAACTCCGGGAGTTAAGTTTAACTCCGTCATCAAGTGGTTGTCATCATCAAAAAGGGGGAGATTGCTGAATCTCGTATTTTGATGATGAAACTACTTGATATATGTTTATAACTTAATCTGCGTTTTGAGTGACGGAGGATGCCTCGATCAGGATGAGACAATTAAAGCAGAAAAATCATGTTGTGCCGGAGGAACATGTCAGAAGATTGGACGTCGGGCCGGTGGATCGGTCGACGTATCGACAGAAGGCTTCGGGCCATGGACTCCGGCATTGGGCCAAGAAGAGCGGGTATTGTGCCAAGGATATCGGAGTTGCGAGCCAACTGGCCGATTGGGCAATAGGCCGCAGGAAAGGACGATGCGCCGAAGAATCGGACAAAGCGTCGAGGGACCAATGACATGCCGGACAACTTGGTTAATTGCTTAGGATTAATTGTCTCGATTGATGTTTTGTTTACATGTGCAGGATTAACTACGATGAAAGTAAGACATGCAGCAGGAGTTGCGCCGGAGTCAAGACATTGATCACGTTGGGAGTTCGAGAGTTCGACGGAAGTTCGGACAGTCGTCGGAGGTTCTGCGAGAACAAATCCGAGAAGTCCATAAGCTTGCCAAAGAAGCTTGTCGGAACTCGCTAAGTGGATCGTCGCAAGTCTATGAGTTTGCCGGAAGTCTGCAGTGCTAGTCATAGGTGCCCAACAAGCCAATCACGTGAGTGATGGCACGTGTGACTTGATACAGAATCTTTTTGCTTATTATATTTTGGCATATATCACTTTATAACTATTGCATAAATGCATATATATATTGTGATGTCCTTGGATTTGTGCAATGGGAATCGGATCGTGATGAGATCACGATAATGAGATCGATTCACCTTTAAACACATATCCTAAATAATCCCGGTCATAGGTTACTCGAGAGGGACATCGTGATAACCGGATAGACTGGTGTGCTGTATACCCGTCCATATGATGGATGCAGCTGGTCTCATAGCTGCTCGTGTAGGGACACTAGGGATACAGTACAGGTGCTCATTGGAGAATGAGTTCACTGATTGATCCGCTTACGGAATGCTGGATGGTTGATGATGCCTTATTGTCAGACAACAATTCCGTAGTCCTAGTGGTGTATCTGGTTCTTAGACTTGAGACACCAAGGATGTCCTGTATGAGTGCTCCACTCTTTGATACCAGACTTATAGGTTTGGCTGTTCCCAGATCTAGTACAGTTGGTCATTGGGAGTGGTAGTCGACCTTACGAGGGCTATTGAGTGTCGATAGAGGATCATCCACTCTCGGTATCATGAGAGGAATATCCCATGTGTTCTTGCTCAGACAAATCCCTGGCCAGGGTCATTCGGGTTGAGAGAGAAAGAGTTCTCCGGGAGAATCCGATTAGAGCGAGACTCGAGTAGAAACCGTATGGGTCTGACAGCACCATGCTCGATATACGGTCTCTGGGATATTAGATGGATGAGGGACTATAGGTACATGGTAACTGAGGACAGACAGGTCCAATGGATTGGATTCCCTTGTATCGTCTGGGGACTACGGCGTAGTGGCCTAGTACTTCCGTAGTCGATGAGTCGAGTGAATTATTACAGAGATAATAATTCACTTAGTTAGAAGGAGTTCTGACAGGTATGACTCACGGCCAGCTCGATATTGGGCCTAGAGGGTCACACACATATGGTAGGCATTGCGATGAGTAGAGGTTCGGATATGAGATATCCGACGGAGCCCTTGTCTTATTGGATGCAGATCCAATACCCACTAGGGAAAGGACCCATTAGGGTTTTGACACGGGATCTCTATAAATAGGAGGGATTCACAGCCTCATAGGCTAGAGTCTTTGCTTGCCCTTCCTATTCTCCTCTCCCTCTCCACCTCAGAGTAGGCCTGGAGTTTTGAGGAGCATCGTCGCAACCCTGCTGTGTGGATCACCGCTAGAGAGGAGGACGCTTGACCTCCTTCACCCTCTCCTAAGGATCTGCAAGGAAACAGGGATATACGATCTCCCTAGGTAACACAATCTCTATACGCAGTTTTGTGTTTTTGCGGATTTTGCGCACCAATCTTCGCACGACGATGAACATCTTTTTGGGAATCAGGGATTTTTGTTTTCTTGTTCTTCCGCTGCGCATATGATGTCGCCCCCCTATGATTTCCCAACAGTGGTATCAGAGCCAGGTTGTTCGTGCGAATGATTGGTTTTTGAACTGCGTGTGTTGTGTTTAGGAAGAATTTTGACGTCAAAATCGTTGACGCAAAAGCAAGGAAGGGCAACAACATTTGCTGCCCTCGATCTGCATGCCTGCAGCCACCTGCAGCGGCAGCCGCAGCCGCAGCCAGGCAGCACAGCGCCGGCGCATGCGCAAGCGCTGTGCCTGCAGCAGCCGGCCGGCGGCCTGCTTGCAGCAGGCTTGCTGCCGGCGGGGCTGGCAACCCACGGGCAGAGGCGCCTACCGCCGAAAGGAAGCGACGCCTGCCGCCGCATGGCAGCGACGCGCGACGCCTGCCGCCGCAGGGCAGCGACGCGCGACGCCTGCCGCCGCAGGGCAGCGACGCGCGACGCCTGCCGCCGCTGCTCCCGCGGGCGAAACCCCCCCCACAGGGGCGGCCGCCCGGCGGGACAGCACCGCCTGCGGAGGCAGCGGCGCCCGAAGAGGGCGCCCACCCGCAGCGGCATCGCCGCCAGCGGGCGTGCCGCCTGCAGGCGAGGGCAGTGCCCTCGCCCCGCCGCACAGGCCGCCGCCGGCAGGGTGGCGGCGGCGGCAACAGCGAAAAGGGGAAAGGGTATTAGGGTTTTCTGCGCAAAAGACAGTTTTGCCCCTCGGAATTTGAGAAATTCCAGTTTCTGTCTTTTGTCCAAATTACGAAAATACCCTTAGGAATTGAGAAATTCCCTATATATCCCTGATTTCAGAAAATATTAATTAATTAAAAGGTTTAGTTGATTATTATTTTTATTATTATCTAGTAGTCCTACATGATGATGATTATTTATACATGTGATGTATGATGAGTGGACGGATGATCATGGACCGTGTGATGTGTGTACTTGTGATTATTATTATTGAGGTCTGCGAACCTCCATTATATTTCTCGTTTATTGTCGGGCCTGCGTGCCTATGATTAAGTTGTAATCACATGAGGAGGCGCAGCGGGAGCGTGGATGCGATAGCGGGACCCACGAGACGGACGATCGTGATGCATGGAGATGCATTAAGATGTCGACGGAACCGACGAGGACGAGATGGACGATCACAGGGCATGGAGATGCATCGTTGCACACATAGATCTTGATGTGAGTGATTAGGCCTACTGGCTCGGGCCTAATCATATTAGGTTGTGGTCCATGATCATCTGGTGTGATTGCTTATACACATACTAGATATGTATATATATTTGCATGCGATGTAGATATATATTAAATATGTATATGTGTGACATGTCATATTAGGAGACCAAATCATAGAAACATCTCTCGATAATATTAAGTCGGTAAACGTGAGGCAATTAGATTGACCCACGTGGCCTTCCATCGTTATGAGTAGGAACCGAATCCCGGTGTAGGTTGAGTTGGTCGAGTCCCTTGAGACTCACCTATATCGCGATTCGCTATCTTGCTTACGACATAGAGATGTCACCGGTGACCTGAGGGCATGATATGCTTGGTCGAGTCCCTCGAGGGTATATCATCAAATCAGACTCATCTTGTAACGAAGGTGTTGACTTAACCGAGCATCATGGTTGGTCGAGTCCCTCGAGGCCATGGTGATTCGGAGGCCGAACAGGACGGGAATCACAAGGAGTTGTGATCGGCAAGAGTTGTCTACCTTTTAGGCTTAGTGTGATTGGTCGAGTCCCTCGAGGTTACACTAAGACGCTGATTGGATCCTGATCCCCACTAGAAGTCTGTCAGAGACTTCCGTTTCACGTGCTGAGGGTGTCGCGTGACTCGTTAGTAAAATAGTGGGAGCATATTAAGATAGAAGTCCATATCTTGATAGTTTATTTCTTGCAAAATCTGCATGTTATTCATTTTTGCTACATCTTTATTTTCAGAAAATGTCGTTTTCAAATCCCTTACGTGGCATACTTGATGTCAACCGCCTCACTGGTCCAAATTATACGGATTGGCTCCGTAACTTGAGAATTGTTCTCACAGCGGAGAAAATCGTGTACGTCCTTGATACAGTGATGCCTACGCCCGAAGAAGGGGCAAGCGAGGATGAGATCGCTCGCTACGTGAAGTACATTGATGACTCCACTCTTGCTCAGTGCTATATGTTGGGCTCTATGACTCCAGAGTTACAGAGACAACATGAAAAGATGGATGCCAGATCCATTCTCCTACATGTCCGCAAATTGTTTGAGGAACAGGGAAGGACTCAACGATATGAGATATCCAAGAGCCTTTTCCGCGCTAGGATGACTGAGGGGACACCGGTTCAGAACCATGTCCTAAAGATGATTGAGTGGATAGAGAAACTCACAGGTCTAGGAATGGTCCTAGAGGATAACTTGTGTGTGGACATTGTGCTTCAGTCCCTACCAGATTCCTTTTCACAGTTCATAATGAATTTTAATATGAACAAGCTTGAGGTGACTCTCCCAGAGCTTCTCAATATGTTGAGGGAGGCAGAGAGTACTATTAAGAAAGAGAAGCCAGTTCTCTATACTGGTGAGACCAGAAAGAAAAGGAAAGCAGAAAGGTCCCTTAATAAGGGAAAGGGCAAGGGCAAACAAGGTAAAGCAAAGGTTGCTAAGAAAGACCCAACAAAGGACAAAGGCCAGTGCTTCCACTGTGGTAAAGATGGGCACTGGAAGAGAAACTGCAAAGAGTACCTTGCAGAAAGGGCGAAACAAAAGCTTGATGAAGCTTCAGGTACATTCATGATCAGTCTCCATTTGTCAGACTCTTATGATAACACATGGGTATTAGATACCGGTAGTGCTTATCATATATGCAATTCGTTGCAGGTTCTGGCAAGGCCTAGGAGACTAGAGAGAGGCGAGATGGACCTCAAGATGGGTAATGGAGCAAAAGTTACTGTATTAGCTATTGGCGAGGTCGCCCTACATCTGCCTAGTGGAGCTTTTATTGCATTAGATGCATGTTATTTTGTTCCTTCTATTATCAAAAACATTATCTCCATTTCATGTTTAACAGTTAGTGGATATAAATTTGTTTTTGAGAACAATGGTTGTTCAATATTATTAGATGATAAGATCATCACGAAAGGAACATTGCATAATGGTTTATTTATGTTAGACACTACTCCACATATCATGAATGTAAATGTGTCTAAGAGGAAACGAGATGAGTTGAACAGTGCATACCTGTGGCATTGTAGACTAGGTCACATCCATGAAAGAAGGATTCAAAAGTTGCTAAATGATGGAAATCTAGATCCATTCGACTATGTGTCATATGCAACTTGTGAGCCTTGCATTCGTGGAAAACTGACCAACTCTCCATTTAGTGGAACTGGAGAGAGAGCCACTGAGTTGTTGGAACTCATACATAGTGATGTATGTGGACCCATGTCAACTCATGCCATTGGAGGTTACTCCTACTTCATTACATTTACTGATGATTTCTCAAGGTATGGATATGTGTACTTAATGAAGTACAAGTCCGAGGCCTTTGAGAAATTCAGAGAGTATAAGAATGAGGTGGAGAACCAGACTGGAAAGAGTATCAAAACTCTTCGATCAGATCGAGGAGGTGAGTACTTAAGTACAGAGTTTACTCACTTCCTCAAGGACCATGGGATATTATCCCAATGGACACCTCCTTATACACCTCAGCTCAATGGTGTCTCTGAAAGGAGAAATCGTACATTATTAGATATGGTACGGTCCATGATGAGTTTCGCTGACCTACCCATCTCATTCTGGGGATATGCCCTAGAAACCGCAGCTTACCTTCTGAACAGAGTTCCAACTAAGTCGGTGGTGTCTACACCATATGAGATATGGAAAGGGAAGAAGCCTGATCTTAAAGTAGTTAAGATTTGGGGCTGCTCTGCCCATGTTAAAAGATACAACCCCGATAAGTTAGAATCAAGGACAGGGCGATGTAAATTTGTGGGATACCCCAAGGAAACTTGTGGGTATTACTTCTATCATCTCGAGGACCAAAAGGTCTTTGTAGCTAAGAGAGCAGTGTTCCTTGAGAAGGAACACATTCTTGACGGAGACAGTGGGAGAATGATAGAATTGAGCGAGGTTGGAGAACCAAGCTCAAGCACCACTCTACAGCCCGAGTCTGTTCAGGTATCTAATACACAAGTTTCAACTTTACGCAGGTCTGATAGAGTATCCCATCCTCCTGAGAGATATGTGGGACATATTAGAGCAGAGGATGTAGAGGATATTGATCCTCAGACCTACGAGGAGGCTATTATGAGTATAGACTCCGGGAAGTGGAAAGAAGCCATGAATTCTGAGATGGATTCTATGTACTCCAATAAGGTTTGGAACCTAGTTGATGCACCCGAAGGTATTGTACCCATCGGTTGCAAGTGGATCTTTAAGAAAAAGATCGGAGTAGATGGAAAGGTAGAGACCTATAAAGCAAGGCTAGTGGCTAAGGGGTATCGTCAAAGGCAAGGTGTTGACTACGACGAAACTTTCTCACCCGTAGCAATGCTAAAATCCATCAGAATTCTATTGGCTATTGCAGCACACTATGATTATGAGATCTGGCAGATGGATGTGAAAACCGCATTCCTCAACGGGAACCTGGAGGAGGAGGTGTATATGATGCAACCTGAGGGATTCGTGTCTAAGAACTACCCAGATAAGGTGTGTAGGTTGCTTAGATCCATTTATGGACTAAAGCAAGCTTCCCGAAGTTGGAACATAAGATTTGATGAGGCAATCAGATCTTATGACTTCGTTAAGAACGAAGATGAGCCTTGTGTATACAGAAAGGTAAGTGGGAGCGCTATTAGCTTTTTGGTGTTATATGTGGATGACATCCTCATCATTGGGAATGACATAGGAATGCTATCCACAATAAAGGCTTGGTTATCTAGACACTTCTCCATGAAGGACTTAGGAGAAGCATCTTATATCTTGGGGATTAGAATCTATAGAGATAGATCCAAAAGGATGCTTGGCTTGTCCCAGTCCAGGTACATAGAAACTATTGTCAAAAGGTTTGGCATGGAAAATTCCAAAAGAGGTCTCATACCGATGAGACATGGGATATCGCTTTCTACGAGTATGTCCCCAAAGACTCCAGAAGAAAGGGCGAACATGGATATGATACCTTATGCCTCAGCAATAGGGTCTATCATGTATGCCATGCTATGTACTAGGCCTGATATAGCGCATGCTCTGAGTGTCACGAGCAGGTATCAAGCGGATCCAGGCTTGGAGCACTGGAAAGCAGTAAAGTGTATCCTTAAGTACTTGAGTAGGACTAAGGATCTTTTACTAGTATATGGAGGTAATAGCCTTAAGGTTGAAGGCTACACTGACTCAAGTTTTCAGTCTGATGTCGATGATAGCAAGTCGAATTCAGGGTATGTATACACCTTGAATGGAGGAGCAGTGTGCTGGAAGAGTTCCAAACAAAATACCACTGTTGACTCGACCACAGAGGCGGAGTACATTGCTGCATTAGATGCAGCAAAGGAGGGAGTCTGGGTGAAGAAGTTCATCACAGATTTGGGAGTCGATACAGATAGCGACAAGTCGACTTCCTTATATTGCGACAACTATGGGGTGATTACTCAAATAAGGGAACCCGGGTCTCATTAGAAGTGTTCTGAGGAGGTTCCAGCTTATAAGAGATATCATAACCCGAGGAGATGTAGTAGTGGAAAGAGTTCCATCCGAAGATAACATTGCAGATCCACTGACAAAGCCGTTGTCTCAGATTGTCTTTGAGCATCACAGGAGTCTGATGGGGATCAGACACATAGGTGATTGGCTTTAGGTCAAGTGGGAGATTGCTAGTCATAGGTGCCCAACAAGCCAATCACGTGAGTGATGGCACGTGTGACTTGATACAGAATCTTTTTGCTTATTATATTTTGGCATATATCACTTTATAACTATTGCATAAATGCATATATATATTGTGATGTCCTTGGATTTGTGCAATGGGAATCGGATCGTGATGAGATCACGATAATGAGATCGATTCACCTTTAAACACATATCCTAAATAATCCCGGTCATAGGTTACTCGAGAGGGACATCGTGATAACCGGATAGACTGGTGTGCTGTATACCCGTCCATATGATGGATGCAGCTGGTCTCATAGCTGCTCGTGTAGGGACACTAGGGATACAGTACAGGTGCTCATTGGAGAATGAGTTCACTGATTAATCCGCTTACGGAATGCTGGATGGTTGATGATGCCTTATTGTCAGACAACAATTCCGTAGTCCTAGTGGTGTATCTGGTTCTTAGACTTGAGACACCAAGGATGTCCTGTATGAGTGCTCCACTCTTTGATACCAGACTTATAGGTTTGGCTGTTCCCAGATCTAGTACAGCTGGTCATTGGGAGTGGTAGTCGACCTTACGAGGGCTA
Organism: Musa acuminata AAA Group; assembly: GCF_036884655.1. Taxonomy (NCBI): domain Eukaryota; kingdom Viridiplantae; phylum Streptophyta; class Magnoliopsida; order Zingiberales; family Musaceae; genus Musa; species Musa acuminata. The sequence continues at coordinate 28,623,317 of NC_088340.1, forward strand.
TTGAGTGTCGATAGAGGATCATCCACTCTCGGTATCATGAGAGGAATATCCCATGTGTTCTTGCTCAGACAAATCCCTGGCCAGGGTCATTCGGGTTGAGAGAGAAAGAGTTCTCCGGGAGAATCCGATTAGAGCGAGACTCGAGTAGAAACCGTATGGGTCTGACAGCACCATGCTCGATATACGGTCTCTGGGATATTAGATGGATGAGGGACTATAGGTACATGGTAACTGAGGACAGACAGGTCCAATGGATTGGATTCCCTTGTATCGTCTGGGGACTACGGCGTAGTGGCCTAGTACTTCCGTAGTCGATGAGTCGAGTGAATTATTACAGAGATAATAATTCACTTAGTTAGAAGGAGTTCTGACAGGTATGACTCACGGCCAGCTCGATATTGGGCCTAGAGGGTCACACACATATGGTAGGCATTGCGATGAGTAGAGGTTCGGATATGAGATATCCGACGGAGCCCTTGTCTTATTGGATGCAGATCCAATACCCACTAGGGAAAGGACCCATTAGGGTTTTGACACGGGATCTCTATAAATAGGAGGGATTCACAGCCTCATAGGCTAGAGTCTTTGCTTGCCCTTCCTATTCTCCTCTCCCTCTCCACCTCAGAGTAGGCCTGGAGTTTTGAGGAGCATCGTCGCAACCCTGCTGTGTGGATCACCGCTAGAGAGGAGGACGCTTGACCTCCTTCACCCTCTCCTAAGGATCTGCAAGGAAACAGGGATATACGATCTCCCTAGGTAACACAATCTCTATACGCAGTTTTGTGTTTTTGCGGATTTTGCGCACCAATCTTCGCACGACGATGAACATCTTTTTGGGAATCAGGGATTTTTGTTTTCTTGTTCTTCCGCTGCGCATATGATGTCGCCCCCCTATGATTTCCCAACATGCAGGAGCATCTCCGAGGGTTCATCGGATGATCGACGGAAGTTCGCCGGAAACTCGCCGGAAGAAGCGATTGACGCACCGGAGCAAGCTGTAGAAATTGTCTTAGGATTTATCGTAGTTAGCACAATGATTAAGTTGGAAATGGGAGGTGATCCCATTAGCTTAATCTTGGGGCAATTGGGCCCCTGAAAAACCTAAATTGGGCCGAATGGATCTACCCATTTGGACCCTGATAGTTGTGGGAGGTGCAACCGCCCAAGCCAGGAGGTAGCACCGCCTGGGCTAAGTCTCCCAGGGAGACTGGGCGGTTCAACCGCCCCAGCCAGAGGTGGCACCGCTTGGGCTCAGTCTCTGAGCGAGACTGGGCGGTGCAACATCTCTTGACAGGAGGTAGCACCGCTTGAGCTCAGTCTTCGAGCTCTAGCAGGCGGTGCAACCGCCCCAGTCAGGAGGTGCAACCGCCTGAGCTCGGTCTTCGAGCTCTGGCAGAGAGGTGCAACCGCCCTTGACAGAGGTGGCACTGCCCAGAGGCTCAGTCTTCGAGCTCTGCCAGGCGGTGCAATCGCCCCAGTCAGGAGGTGCAACCGCCTGATCCCGGAATTCCGAGAATTGACAGTTTTGAGCTCCAAATTTGAACTGGGTTGGGGCCTATAAATACCCCACCCATTCAGCACTGAAAGAGCACGAACTTACACTGAAATCTTGATCCTTTCTGTGATTCTTAGAGCTCAAAATTGTTGTAAAGGCCAAAAGTTCTTCTCCCTCTGTTCTTCCAAGTTCTGAGTTGTAAAGAGAGGAGAGAAAATTTCTGTAACGGTTGTCTCCTAAGCCCGTCAAAAGGAGTGAAACTGTAAAAGGGTGGTTGGCCTTCGCCTATTGAAGGAAGGCCTCTAGTTAACGTCGGTGACCTCATCGGTGGAGGAAGCCAAAAGTGGAGTAGGTCAAGATTAACCGAACCACTCTAAATCTCGGTTTGCATTTACTTTGAGCATATTATCTTTACTACAAACCTCCTCTAAAGCTTACTGCCTTCTGCTCATATACGATCGGGTTTTAAGCGTTGCACTTTCCGAATCAGCGTTTAGACGTAAATCTGTTTTCTCGTACGATCATCATATTTCAGTTTGCGTTTACGTTTTGATTACTATCTTAACTGCAAACTGCCTTTATACTCTTGCTTAAATTGCATCTTGCCTAATCAAGTGATTTACGAATCAACATTTAGACGTAAATCAGTTTCTTCGTACGAACATCGTATTTCAGTTTGCGCCTATATTCTGGTTTTCATCATATCTGCAAACTGCCTTCATAGATTGACTTTAACATTATCTTGCTTAGAATCAGCTTTCACACAGAAATCGTTTTTATCGTTCGAACGCAGTTTCGTTTTAATCGCAGAAAGTTTTCCGCTGCACTAATTCACCCCCCCCCTCTTAGTGCTCGTAATCCTAACACTAGGAGGGGGGGGGGGGAGGGGGGAGGGGGGTGGGGGGGTTTTGATTAATTAGTGCAGTAGAAAACTTTCTCGATTTCAAAATATTATTCGTTTCGTTTAAAACTAATTCTGACGAAAATGGTTTCGATTCAATCTATTTCAAAGAGAAGTTGAACTTAAAAGCTTTTATAAAAGTACAAGAGAAGATTGAGGAGGTTTGTAGTAAAGTAAATTGCACAAATGAAAAACACACCGAAATTTAGAGTGGTTCGGTCAAGGTGACCTACATCCACTTTCAGATTCCTCCTCTGACGAGGTCACCAGCGTCCACTAAAGGCCTTCCTTCAATAGATGAAGACCGAACACCTCTTTACAACACTTTCTCCTTTTCCCGGGTTTAGGAGATAACCTTTACAAGTCTCACTCCTCTTTCTTAGATGGTTGCAAAGCTAAGAGATGAAGGAGGAGAACTCTAACTTTTACAACACTTTTATGACTCAAGAATTTAAGATTAAGCCAATACTTTCGTGCCCTTTCATACAGAAAAGGATGGGGTTTTTATAGGCCCCAATGGCTTTAAAATTTGAGCAAAAAAATATCACATCCTCGGAATCTAGGATACTGGCGGTACCACCGTTGTTATTGGGCGATACTATCATCGCTGATATGACATTGGGCAGTACCACCGCCGAACAGGGGCGGTACCATCGTCAAACAGGGGTGGTACCACCGCTGGCAGCACTGTTGTCGGCGGTACCACCGCCCAGTCTAAGTGGTACCATCGCTCAGAAATCTAGGGGCACTACCTTCTAGGTGGTGCCACCACCGACCATGTTTTCAAAGGCTGAATTAGGCGCTCAATTCGGCCCAATTCAGCCCTATTAAGGGCCCAGTTGGCCCCTAATGAAGTTAGTGGGATCACCTCCCAATTCTAACTTAATTTACACTCTAACTACAATAATTAAGACATAATTTACAATGCTTCTTGTTCCGGTGCGTCAATTGCTCTTCTGGCAAGCTTCCGGCGTACTTTCGATGAACATCCGACAAACTCTTAGCAATGTTTCGGCGGACTCTCGGCAAGCTCCTAGACTTTACGACGATCTTCTTGGCAAGTTTCGACGATTTTCTTTGGCAAACTCTTAGACTTCTCGGTTGGTACTAATAGAACTTTCGATGAATGTCCGGACTTCCATCGAACTCTCGAACTCCCAATGAGATCTCAATCTTGACTCTGGCACAACACTTGCTTTATATCTTACTGCTATTGTAGTTAATCCTGCACACTTTTCTCAACATACAGATTAGATCAAATAATTTATAATTGACTTCATCATCAAAATCCGAGATTCAACACATACTAGTTTGACAATTATTATTTTTATCTTTTTAATATTAAAATTTCCTCTTTATGAACATCATTACTCTCTCTTTCACTTTGTTCCATCATTGGTGATGAAGAAATAACAAGAGTAGATATAGATAATGAAGAAGGTGAGCCAAAATCCATAACAACATTAGATGACAAAAGAATCTCAACCATAGGTTTTCAACATATATCACTTTCATTATTGTGAAAGAAATTACTGTTAAGATCAAGTCGGCACTAAGAGGGGAGGGTAAATTAGTGCTTTTGGATAATTATGCTGATCGTAAAAATTTGTATGATAAAATCGTATCAGAAAGAGGTTCACGCTTAAAGATGTTTGTAGGAGAATGATAAAGATATAAAGTGTTGAATCTCGTATTTTGATGATGAAACCACTTGATTTATGTTTATGATTTAATTTGCGTTTTGAGTGACGCAGGATGCTTCGATCAGGATGAGACAATTAAAGCAGGAAAATCATGTTATGCCGAAGGAACATGTTAGAAGATTGGACGTCGGGCCGGTGGATCGATCGACGTATCGACAGAAGGCTTCGGGCCGTGGACTCGGGCATCGGGCCAAGAAGAGCGGGTATTATGCCAAGGATATCGGAGTTGCGGAGCCAACTGGCCGATTGGGCAATTGGCCGCAGGAAAGGACGATGCGCCGAAGAATCGGATGAAGCGTCGAGGGACCAATGACATGCCGGACAACTTGGTTAATTGCTTAGGATTAATTGTCTCGATTGAAGTTTTGTTTTAAGTATGCAGGATTAACTACGATGAAAGTAAGACATGCAGCAGGAGTTACGCCGGAGTCATGACAATGATCACGTTGGGAGTTCGAGAGCTCGACGGAAGTTAGGACAGTCGTTGGAGGTTCTGCGGGAATAAATCCGAGAAGTCCATAAGCTTGCCAAAGAAGCTCGTCGGAACTCGCCAAGTGGATCGTCGCAAGTCCAGGAGTTTGTCGGAAGTCCGCAGTAGAATCACCGAGGGTTCAATGGATGATCGACGGAAGTTCGCCGGAAACTCACCAGAAGAAGCGATTGACGCACCGGAGCAAGCTGCAGAAATTGTCTTAGGATTTATCGTAGTTAGCACAATGATTAAGTTGGTAATGGGAGGTGATCCCATTGGCTTAATCTTGGGGCAATTGGGCCCCTGAAAAACTCAAATTGGGCCGAATGGATCTACCCATTCGGACCCTGATTGATGTGGGAGGTGCAACCGCCCAAGCCAGGAGGTAGCACCGCCTGGGCTAAGTCTCCTAGGGAGACTGGGCGGTGCAACCGCCCCAGCCAGGAGGTGCAACTGCCTGGGCTCAGTCTCCAAGGGAGACTGGGCGGTGCAACCTCTCCTGACAGGAGGTAGCACCGCCTGAGCTCGGTCTTCGAGCTCTGGCAAGCGGTGCAACCGCCCCAGTCAGGAGGTGCAACCGCCTGAGCTCGGTCTTCGAGCTCTGGAAGAGAGGTGCAACCGCCCCTGACCGAGGTGGCACCGCCCAGAGGCTCAGTGTTCAAGCTCTGCTAGGCGGTGCGACCGCCCCAATCAGGAGGTGCAACCGCCTGATCCCGGAATTCCGGGAATTGACAGTTTTGAGCTCCAAATTTGAACTGGGTTGGGGCCTATAAATACCCCACCCATTCAGCACTGAAAGGTAGCAACTTACACTCGAAATCTTGATATCTTTCTGTGATTGTTAGAGCTCAAAATTGTTGTAAAGGCCAAAAGTTCTCCTCCCTCTGTTCTTCAAAGTTTTGAGTTGTAAAGTGAGGAGAGAAAATTTCTGTGAGGGTTGTGTTAGAACCCTTGCAGATTCTAAACTTGGGGTTGATCTCTTTAGGGGATCGGCCTCCTTGGAACTCTATAGGGGTTCCTCCCTCCAAGTTGCTGCTCAAAGGCTGTAGAAAAGATTCATCTATTGCTTATGAAAAGAGAAGGAATACATGTCTATTTATAGGGCTTCTAAACCCTAACTCCTAATAGGACTCCTACTTAAGACTCTTACTTCTAACCAACTCCTAATAGGACTCCTACTCAAGACTCCTATTCCCTTACAACTCCTAATTCTTCTCTAAGAAAAAACCTCCTACATGAATGACCCTCTCAATTAGGACTCTCCTAGCTAGAGTCCTAATAGAATGTCCCTCTCAATTAGGACTCTCTTAGCTAGAGTCCTAACAGTTTTACATGAATGTCCCTCTCAATTAGGACTCTCCAAGCTAGAGTCCTAACAGGTTGTCTCCTAAGCCCGTCAAAAGGAGTGAAACTATAAAAGGGTGGTTGGCCTTTGCCTATTGAAGGAAGGCCTCTAGTTGACGTCAGTGACCTCATCGGTGGTGGAAGCCAAAAGTGGAGTAGGTCAAGATTGACCGAACCACTCTAAATCTCAGTTTGCATTTACTTTGAGCATATTATCTTTACTACAAACCTCCTCTGAAGCTTACTGCCTTCTGCGCTTTTACGATCGGGTTTCAAGCCTTTTTCTTTCCGAATTAGCGTTTAGACGTAAATCTGCCTTTTTCGTACGATCATCATATTTCAGATTGCGTTTATGTTTTGAGCTTTATCATAACTACAAACTGCCTTCATACTCTTGCTTAAACTGCATCTTGCCTAATCAAGTGATTTACGAATCAGCATTTAGACGTAAATCAGTTTCTTCGTACGAACATCGGATTTCAGTTTACGCCTATATTCTGGTTTTCATCATAGCTGCAAACTGCCTAGATTAACTTTAATATCATCTTGCTTAGAATCGGATTTTACACAGAAATCATTTTTATCATTCGAACACAGTTTCGTTTTAATCGCAGAAGGTTTACCGCTGCACTAATTCACCCCCCCCCCTCTTAGTGCTCTCGATCCTAACAATTGATATCAGAGCCCGATATTTCTCATTTCGGATTTACACCCGAGAGAAATAACTCTTCAAGAGGGCTTATCGGTTGTTCGTCCACCGTTTTTTAACGGATTGGACTACACTTATTGGAAAACTCGAATGAGAGTTTTCTTGATTTCTATGAATATGGATTTATGGAATATCATTGAAAACGGTTTTCAACTTCCCTCTAAACCGATGAACAAATGGTCGGATTTGGAGAAGAAGTATTTTTCTTTAAACGCAAAGGCTATGAATGCCTTATTTTGCGCTTTGGAAAAAAATGAGTTCAATCGGATTTCTACGTGCGAATCGGCTTTTGACATTTGGCGAACACTTGAAATCACGCACGAGGGAACTAGTAGAGTCAAAGACTCGAAAGTTAACTTTTTATTGCATGATTTTGAGCTTTTTCGAATGCAACCAAGCGAGACTATAGGCGTCATGTACACCCGTTTCATGGATGTCGTTAATAGTTTAAGAGCTCTTGGAAAATATTTTTCGGATTTTGAAATCGTAAACAAGATTTTGCGTTCTCTTTCTAAGAAGTGGGATTCAAAAGTAACTGCAATACAAGAAGCTAACATATGAAATGGTGCATAATGCACATGATGAACATGTTGAACACAATCACCTTCCAAAGAACAGGAAGGATTTGGAACTCCGGACAAATGAATGCCACTTGAGCAATGACTCAAGTGATGAGGACAATGATGAACTTGAACTTCGAACACTAAATCTTAATAAGTTTATTAAACAAAAATCTAAAATAGACAATGAACTTGAACGAAGAAATAGGCCAAAGAAGAGGAAGGCAATCAAGGATGAATCAAGAACTTCCAAAGGTGAAACGGCGAATTGGGCTTTGACGGGCTTCGACTACAAGGTAAGTAAATCAACTCTCTTGAATTATTTCGAAATTACATTATGCTCTTCATAATAAATTTTCTTTTTAATATAGAATTAATTTTCTTGAAAATTACATGTTAAAAAAAAATGATGAAAATGCAAAATTTATGATCATGCTAGTAGTTTTGAAAATAATCATGAAAAATACATATTTTATGATAAACAAACAAAATGATTTTGATTGAAAATATGAAATCATGCTTGATTATATAATGATGTTTTGATACCATGATTTTATTCTATGCATGAGATTTTAAAAATTATGTTTATTGGTTTTATAATTATGGATGATGAATATTGCGATTTTCGATATTCACGGTAATGAAAGTGCCTTATTGATCTTTGTCGTAATAAAACTTGCACTTTCGATTTTAAAACATGCTACATGTTTGGCATAGATGAAATAAAATCATATGTACTAAAACAACTAAAAAGAGAAAAGTATTTTTCTTGAAAATTTATTTTTCTCTACCGTATTGACTTTTTAACTAAGAGATTAATAAAATTATCTATGCCATTTTGAATCTCATGAAAGTAATGTTGAGATTTTGATGATGTGTTCTTATTGAAATTTATTGAAATGAATCGTGATTTCTTGGAATTATAACTTGAGAATTCTTTTTATAAATCAAAATAACTTACTGTTATTCTTTCTTTTTGCTATTTGAGTTATCTAAAAAAGAATCCTAATATGTCTCTTAATATTCATAATTTGTCTACATGATTCGTAAATCTCATTACCAACTCTTCTTGATATTCCTTATGTGATGATATGAATACATGAAATATTCATTAATATATTTTGATGTATACAAATGAAAAGTTATGATCATGCATGGTAAGATATAATTTGACAAAATTGATACCATCATGATATGAAGCATTTATGATTTGCAATGATGCATACAATACTTGAGCTTTTTAATTATGATGTGATGTATTGCATATGATGTAAATCATGATTTAAAATGCTATGAGTTGTTACTAAAATGATGTATGTTGATTTAATGTCATGAATACTCTAAATGATGAATGTTTGGTATCATGATCAAAATGTTGATAAATAGTTAAAAATTTAAGTATCATGTATAATATGCTCATAATATTGATTGATTTATTCAGTATCATGCATGAATGAAATATAAGGTTTTTGAAATTGTGCATGTTCGAATTTGAAAATATAATGATGCACAAATAAGATTGAAACCTTCCCTTGTCATGATTTAGAAATTAATTTAAAGGGTCTTCCCTTCTCTTTCCCAATGACATAGGGGGAGAAAGAGTTGCTAATGTGCATATCTCAAAGAGAAAATTGCTAGCTTTCGTGTCTTAAAATGTTAAACATTTTTTGCTAGCTTGTATATTGTAAACTTGCTATCGTACTATCATGATGATGAGCATGTCTTATCTTCATAATTGTGTTTGAAAAACTATGGCAAAAATATGTCCGAATGATTGAACTTGTTAAAATTAATTTTCGGACTTTCTTGATTGAATGATCAAATCACTCGATTGGAGTAATGATTTTACACAATTATATGTTGGAAATTATGTGCTTGAATACAAAACTTCCATGATAACAAGCATGCTTTACCTTCATGATTGTAATTGAATATCTATAGCAAAACCTTGTCCGAATGCAAGAAAGAGTCAAATTTCATTTTCGGATTCTCTTGATCCTAACATATCAAGTTTACTCTCTTTCGAACTTAACAAGCATATGTCATATCAAGTTTTGTTCATATCATTGATTTTTGACATATGTAATCAACTAGCAAATACATCTCTCATACACATATCATGTGAAAAATATTTTTTTTGAGAAATGGATTTGATGAATATGGATGAAAGTGTTTTTACTTGCAAGGATTTGTTTCACATATATATCTTGATCCTTGTAAAAATGAAGCATGATTTAATCTCTCATCGATTCTAACTTCACTCGAAGTAAAATCACAAATAGTCTTCCTCCTTCATGCAAAAAGATAATAACAGATAAAAAAGGAAGAAGTTTTCAAAGCTATCTCCATGTCATGTTTTCCTTGAGATGTTTGTATAATTGATATCCTATCACTCACTATTGGAAAATGACATTAACCTAGTTATGACATGAATAATTACAAGCACTTATGCTTAAAATTTGCTTATATCGTTCTCCGTTTTGTTGATGACAAAGGGGGAGAAATATATGAATTGATGCTATGAACACTGATGCTATGCTTGCATCATCAAGAGATATATGAATTGATGCTATGATTGCCAAATTTGCATTATGCCATGTTTGCATCATGCGTTAAGATATCAAGAACTTGTATCGTAATTTTACCCATTGATATCTTACCATGTGATGAAATGCTACAATTGATAAACACTTGAAATGTTTGCGTTATGATATCAAAAGCTTACATCGCAACTTTACATGTTGATATTTGATAATAGCAAACTTGCATGATGATAAAACTTTATATTATGTTTTTCATGCAATGAGTTGAACCAATATCACAAACGCTTGATTATGGTACTTCTCCTTTTTGTTGATGACAAAGGGGGAGAAGTATGATGTTTTGCATAAGTTCATGATGACGTGTTGCAAGTATTCATGATGAATATTGCAATGACTGGAATTCAGTGTGAATTCAAGGTTTTATCAATATGGCATATTGATAGGGGGAATTTGTTTAAAATCCGGGAGTTAAGTTTAACTCCGTCATCAAGTGGTTGTCATCATAAAAAAGGGGGAGATTGCTGAATCTCGTATTTTGATGATGAAACTACTTGATATATATTTATGACTTAATCTGCATTTTGAGTGATGCAGGATGCCTCGATCAGGATGAGACAATTAAAGTAGGAAAATCATGTTGTGCCGGAGGAACATTTCAGAAGATTGGACGTCGGGCCGGAGGATCGGTTGACGTATTGACAGAAGGCTTCGGGCCGTGGACTCGGGCATTAGGGCCAAGAAGAGCAGGTATTGTGCCAAGGATATCGGAGTTGCGGAGCCAACTGGCCGATTGGGCAATAGGCCGCAGGAAAGGATGATGCGCCGAAGAATCGGATGAAGCGTCGAGGTACCAATGACATGCCGGACAACTTGGTTAATTGCTTAGGATTAATTGTCTCGATCGATGTTTTGTTTACATGTCCAGGATTAACTATGATGAAAGTAAGACATGCAGCAGGAGTTGCGCCAGAGTCAAGACAATGATCACATTGGGAGTTTGAGAGTTCGACGGAAGTTCGGACAGTCGTCGGAGGTTCTACGGGAACAAATCCGAGAAGTCCATAAGCTTGCCAAAGAAGCTCGTCGGAACTCGCCAAGTGGATCGTCGCAAGTCCAGGAGTTTCCGAAAGTCTGCAGGAGCATCACCGAGGGTTCATCGGATGATCGACGGAAGTTCATCGGAAACTCGCCGGAAGAAGCGATTGACGCACCGGAGCAAGCTGCCGAAATTGTCTTAGGATTTATCGTAATTAGCACAATGATTAAGTTAGAAATGGGAGGTGATCCCATTAGCTTAATCTTGGGGCAATTGGGCCCTTGAAAAACCCAAATTGGGTCGAATGGATCTACCCATTCGGACCCTGATTGCTGTGGGAGGTGCAACCGCCCAAGCCAGGAGGTAGCACCGCCTGGGCTAAGTCTCCCAAGGAGACTGGGTGGTGCAACCACCCTAGCCAGAGGTGGCACCGCCTGGGCTCAGTCTCCGAGCGAGACTGGGCGGTGCAACCTCTCCTGACAAGAGGTAGCACCGCTTGAGCTCAGTCTTCGAGCTTTGGTAGGCGGTGCAACTGCCCCAGTCAGGAGGTGCAACCGCTTGAGCTCGATCTTCGAGCTCTGGCAAAGAGGTGCAACCGCCCCTGACAGAGGTGGCACCGCTCACAGGCTCAGTCTTCGAGCTCTGCCAGGCGGTGCAACCGCCCCAGTCAGGAGGTGCAACCGCCTGATCCCGGAATTCCGGGAATTGACAGTTTTGAGCTCCAAATTTGAACTGGGTTGGGGCCTATAAATACCCCACCCATTCAGCACTGAAAGAGCATGAACTTACACCGAAATCTTGATCCTTTCTGTGATTCTTAGAGCTCAAAATTGTTGTAAAGGCCAAAAGTTCTTCTCCCTCTGTTCTTCCAAGTTCTGAGTTGTAAAGAGAGGAGAGAAAAGTTCTGTAAGGGTTGTCTCCTAAGCCCGTCAAAAGGAGTGAAACTGTAAAAGGGTGGTTGGCCTTCGCCTATTGAAGGAAGGCCTCTAGTTGACATCGGTGACCTCGTCGGTGGAGGAAGCCAAAAGTGGAGTAGGTCAAGATTGACCGAACCACTCTAAATCTCGGTTTGCATTTACTTTGAGCATATTATCTTTACTGCAAACCTCCTCTAAAGCTTACTGCCTTCTGCGCATATACGATCGGGTTTTAAGCGTTGCACTTTCCGAATCAGTGTTTAGACGTAAATCTGTTTTCTCGTACGATCATCATATTTCTGTTTGCGTTTACGTTTTGATTTCTATCTTAACTGCAAACTGCCTTTATACTCTTGCTTAAACTGCATCTTGCCTAATCAAGTGATTTACGAATCAGCATTTAGACGTAAATTAGTTTCTTTGTACGAACGTCGTATTTCAGTTTGCGCCTATATTCTGGTTTTCATCATAGCTGCAAACTGCCTTCATAGATTGACTTTAACACTATCTTGCTTAGAATCGGCTTTCACACAGAAATTGTTTTTATCGTTCGAACGCAGTTTCGTTTTAATCGCAGAAAGTTTTCCGCTGCACTAATTCACCCCCCCCCCTCCCCCCTCTTTGTGCTCTTGATCCTAACACTAGGAGGGGGGGGGGGGGTGGGGGGGTTTTGATTAATTAGTGCAGTAGAAAACTTTCACGATTTCAAAAAATTATTCGTTTCGTTTAAAACTAATTCCAATGAAAATGGTTTCGATTCAATCTATTTCGGAGAGAAGTTGAACTTAAAAGCTTTTATAAAAGTACAAGAGAAGATTAAGGAGGTTTGTAGTAAAGTAAATTGCACAAATGAAAAACAAACCGAAATTTAGAGTGGTTCGGTCAAGGTGACCTACATCCACTTTCAGATTCCTCCTCTAACGAGGTCACCAGCGTCCACTAAAGGCCTTCCTTCAATAGATGAAGACCGAACACCTCTTTACAACACTTTCTCTTTTTCCCGGGTTTAGGAGATAACCCTTACAAGTCTCACTCCTCTTTCTTAGATGGTTGCAAAGCTAAGAGATGAAGGAGGAGATCTCTAACTTTTACAACACTTTTATGACTCAAGAATTTAAGATTAAGCCAATACTTTCGTGCCCTTTCATACAGAAAAGGATGGGGTTTTTATAGGCCCCAATGGCTTTAAAATTGGAGCAAAAAAGTGTCACATCCTCGGAATCTAGGATACTGGTGGTACCACCGTTGTTATTGGGTGGTACTATCGTCGTTGATATGACATTGGGCACCACCACCGCTGAACTGGGGCGGTACCATCGTCAAACAGGGGTGGTACCACCGCTGGCAGCACTGTTGTCGACGGTACCACCGCCCAGTCTAAGTGGTACCACCGCTCAGAAATCTAGGGGCACTACCTTCTAGGTGGTGCCACTGCCGACCATGTTTTCAAAGGCTGAATTAGGCGCTCAATTCGGCCCAATTCAGCCCTATTAAGGGCCCAGTTGGCCCCTAATGAAGTTAGTGGGATCACCTCCCAATTCTAACTTAATTTACACTCTAACTACAATAATTAAGACATAATTTACAATGCTTCTTGTTCCGGTGCGTCAATTGCTCTTCCGGCAAGCTTCCGGCGTACTTTCGACGAACATCCGACGAACTCTTAGCAATGTTTCGGCGGACTCTCGGCAAGCTCCTAGACTTTACGATGATCTTCTTGGCAAGTTTCGACGATTTTCTTTGGCAAACTCTTAGACTTCTCGGTTGGTACTAATAGAACTTTCGATGAACGTCCGGACTTCCGTCGAACTCTTGAACTCCCAATGAGATCTCAATCTTGACTCTGGCACAACACTTGCTTTATATCTTATTGCTATTGTAGTTAATCCTGCACACTTTTCTCAACATACAGATTAGATCAAATAATTTATAATTGATTTCATCATCAAAATCCGAGATTCAACACATACTAGTTTGACAATTATTATTTTTATCTTTTTAATATTAAAATTTCCTCTTTATGAACATCATTACTCTCTCTATCACTTTGTTCCATCATTGGTGATGAAGAAATAACAAGAGTAGATATAGATAATGAAGAAGGTGAGCCAAAATCCATAACAACATTAGATGACAAAAGAATCTCAACCATAGGTTTTCAACATATATCACTTTCATTATTGTGAAAGAAATTACTGTTAAGATCAAGTCAGCACTAAGAGGGGAGGGTGAATTAGTGCTTTTGGATAATTATGCCGATCGTAAAAATTTGTACGATAAAATCGTATCAGAAAGAGGTTCACACTTAAAGATGTTTGTAGGAGAATGATAAAGATATAAAGTGTTGAATCTCGTATTTTGATGATGAAACCACTTGATATATGTTTATGATTTAATCTGCGTTTTGAGTTACGCAGGATGCTTCGATCAGGATGAGACAATTAAAGCAGGAAAATCATGTTGTGCCGAAGGAACATGTTAGAAGATTGGACGTCGGGCCGGTGGATCGGTCGACGTATCGACAGAAGGCTTCGGGCCGTGGACTCGGGCATCGGGCCAAGAAGAGCGGGTATTGTGCCAAGGATACCGGAGTTGCGGAGCCAACTGGCCGATTGGGCGATAGGCCGCAAGAAAGGGTGATGCGCCGAAGAATCAGACGAAGCGTCGAGGGACCAATGACATGCCGGACAACTTGGTTAATTGCTTAGGATTAATTGTCTCGATCGAAGTTTAGTTTTAAGTATGCAAGATTAACTACGATGAAAGTAAGACATGCAGCAGGAGTTGCGCCGGAGTCATGACAATAATCACGTTGGGAGTTCGAGAGCTCGACGGAAGTTAGGACAATCGTCGGAGGTTCTGCGGGAACAAATCCGAGAAGTCCATAAGCTTGCCAAAGAAGCTCGTCGGAACTCGCCAAGTAGATCGTCGCAAGTCCAGGAGTTTGCCGGATGTCCGCAGGAGAATCACCGAGGGTTTATTGGATGATCGACGGAAGTTCGCCGGAAACTCGCCGGAAGAAGCGATTGACGCACCGGAGCAAGCCGCAGAAATTGTCTTAGGATTTATCGTAGTTAGCACAATGATTAAGTTGGTAATGCGAGGTGATCCCATTAGCTTAATCTTGGGGCAATTGGGCCCCTGAAAAACTCTAATTGGGCCGAATGGATCTACCCATTCGGACCCTGATTGATGTGGGAGGTGTAACCGCCCAAGCCAGGAGGTAGCACTGCCTGGGCTAAGTCTCCCAGGGAGACTGGGTGGTGCAACTGCCCTAGCCAGGAGGTGGAACCACCTGGGCTCAGTCTCCAAGCGAGACTGGGCGGTGCAACCTCTCTTGACAGGTGGTAGCACCGCTTGAGCTCGGTCTTCGAGCTCTGGCAGGCGGTGCAACCGCCCCAGTCAGGAGGTGCAACCGCCTAAGCTCGGTCTTCGAGCTCTGGCAGAGAGGTGCAACCGCCCCTAACAGAGGTGGCATCGCCCAGAGGCTCAGTGTTCGAGCTCTACCAGGCGGTGCAACCTAGTTGACGTCGGTGACCTCGTTGGTGGAGGAAGCCAAAAGTGGAGTAGGTCAAGATTGACCGAACCACTCTAAATCTCGGTTTGCATTTACTTTGACATATTATCTTTACTGCAAACCTCCTCTGAAGATTACTGCCTTTTGCGCTTTTACGATCGGGTTTCAAGCCTTTTTCTTTCCGAATCAGCGTTTAGACGTAAATCTGCCTTTTTCGTACGATCATCATATTTCAGATTGCGTTTATGTTTTGAGCTTTACCATAACTACAAACTGCCTTCATACTCTTGCTTAAACCGTATCTTGCCTAAAAAAAAAAATTTACGAATCAGCATTTAGACGTAAATCAGTTTCTTCGTACGAACGTCGGATTTCAGTTTACGCCTATATTCTGGTTTTCATCATAGCTGCAAACTGCCTAGATTAACTTTAATATCATCTTGCTTAGAATCGGATTTTACATAGAAATCGTTTTTATCATTCGAACGCAGTTTCGTTTTAATCGCAGAAAGTTTATCGCTGCACTAATTCACCCCCCCCCTCTTAGTGCTCTCGATCCTAACAATTGGTATCAGAGCCCGGTATTTCTCATTTCGGATTTACACCCGAGAGAAATGGCTCTTCAAGAGGGCTTATCGGTTGTTCGTCCACCGTTGTTTAACGGATTGGACTACACTTATTGGAAAACTCGAATGAGAGTTTTCTTGATTTCTATGAATATGGATTTATGGAATATCATTGAAAATAGTTTTCAACTTCCCTCTAAACCGATGAACAAATGATCGGATTTGGAGAAGAAGTATTTTTCTTTAAACGCAAAGGCTATGAATGCCTTATTTTGCGCTTTGGACAAAAATGAGTTCAATCGGATTTCTACGTGCGAAACGGCTTTTGACATTTGGCGAACACTTGTAATCACGCACGAGGGAACTAGTAGAGTCAAAGACTCGAAAGTTAACTTTTTATTGTATGATTTTGAGCTTTTTCGAATGCAACCAAGCGAGACTATAGGCGACATGTACACCCATTTCACGGATGTCGTTAATAGTTTAAGAGCTCTTGGAAAATATTTTTCGGATTTTGAACTCGTAAACAAGATTTTACGTTCTCTTTCTAAGAAGTGGGATTCAAAAGTAACTGCAATACAAGAAGCTAACATATGAAATGGTGCACAATGCACATGATGAACATGTTGAACACAATCACCTTCCAAAGAATAGGAAGGATTTGGAACTCCGGACAAATGAATGCCACTTGAGCAATGACTCAAGTGATGAGGACAATGATGAACTTGAACTTCGAACACTAAATCTTAATAAGTTTATTAAACAAAAATCTAAAATAGACAATGAACTTGAACGAAGAAAGAGGCCAAAGAAGAGGAAGGCAACCAAGGATGAATCAAGAACTTCCAAAGGTGAAACGGCGAATTGGGATTTGACGGGCTTCGACTACAAGGTAAGTAACTCAACTCTCTTGAATTATTTCGAAATTACATGATGCTCTTCATAATACATTTTCTTTTTAATATAGAATTAATTTTCTTGAAAATTACATGTTAAAAAAAAACTGATGAAAATGCAAAATTTATGATCATGCTAGTAGTTTTGAAAATAATCATGAAAAATATATATTTTATGATAAACAAACAAAATGATTTTGATTGAAAATATGAAATCATGCTTGATGATATAATGATGTTTTGATACCATGATTTTATTCTATGCATGAGATTTTAAAAATTGTGTTTATTGGTTTTATAATTATGGATGATGAATCTTGCGATTTTCGATTTTCACGGTAATGAAAGTGCCTTATTGATCTTTGTCATAATAAAACTTGCACTTTCGATTTTAAAACATGCTACATGTTTGGCATAGATGAAATAAAATCATATGAACTAAAACAACTAAAAAGAGAAAAGTATTTTTCTTGAAAATTTATTTTTCTCTACCGTATTGACTTTTTCACTAAGAGATCAATAAAATTATCTATGCCATTTTGAATCTCTTGAAAGTAATGTTGAGATTTTGATGATGTGTTCTTATTGAAATTTATTGAAATGAATCGTGATTTCTTGGAATTATAACTTGAGAATTCTTTTTATAAATCAAAATAACTTACTGTGATTCTTTCTTTTTGCTATTTGAGTTATCTAAAAAGAATCATAATATGTCTCTTAATATTCATAATTTGTCTACATGATTCGTAAATCTCATTACCAACTCTTCTTGATATTCCTTATGTGATGATATGAATACATGAAATATTCATTAATTTATTTTGATGTATACAAATGAAAAGTTATGATCATGGTAAGATATAATTTGACAAATTTGATACCATCATGATATGAAGCATTTATGATTTGCAATGATGCATGCAATACTTGAGCTTTTTAATTATGATGTGATGTATTGCATATGATGTAAATTATGAGTTAAAATGCTATGAGTTGTTACTAAAAAGATGTATGTTGATTTAATGTCATGAATACTCTAAATGATGAATGTTTGGTACCATGATCAAAATGTTGATAAATAGTTAAAAAGTTAAGTATCTTGTATGATATGCTCATAATATTGATTGATTTATTCAGTATCATGCATGAATGAAATATAAGGTTTTTGAAATTGTGCATGTTCGAATTTAAAAATATAATGATGCACAAATAAGATTGAAACCTTCCCTTGTCATGATTTAGAAATTAATGTAAAGGGTCTTCCCTTCTCTTTCCCAATGACATAGGGGGAGAAAGAGTTGCTAATGTGCATATCTCAAAGTGAAAATTGCTAACTTTTGTGTCTTAAAATGTTGAAAATTTTTTGCTAGCTTGTATATTGTAAACTTGCTATCGTACTATCATGATGATGAGCATGTCTTATCTTCATAATTGTATTTGAAAAACTATGACAAAAATATGTCCGAATGATTGAACTTGTTAAAATTAATTTTCAGACTTTCTTGATTGAATGATCAAATCACTCGACTGCCATGATGATTTTACACAATTACATGCCCTAATAACAGGTTAGAAATTATGTGCTTTGGATACAAAAATTTCCATGATAATAAGCATGTTTTGTCCTCATGATTGTATTTGAAAATCAATAGCACAGCCTTGTTCGAATGCATGAAAGTGTTAATTTTTTTTTCGGATTCTCTTAACTATTGGCATCCTAACAATTGGATTTTCGAATTATCCTATTCCAGACTTAATAAGCATATGTCTTATCAAGTTTAATTCATATCATTAATTTTTGATACATGGAATCAATCAGCAAATACATCTCTTATACACTTATCATGTGAACAATATTTTGTTTTGAGAAATGGATTTGATGAAATGATTCCTGCTTATAAATTTCTTCTTGAAAAAGGAAGTCATTTTTACGTACAAGGATTTGATACATATCTTGATACTTGTAAAAATGAAGCATGATTTAATCTCTCATCGATTCTAACTTCACTCGTAGTAAACTCACAAATAGCATGTATCATAAATAGTCTTCCTCCTTCATGCAAAAAGATAATAACAGATAAAAAAAGGAAGAAGTTTTTCAAAGCTATCTCCATGTCATGTTTTCCTTGAGATATTTGTATAATTGATATCCTATCACTCACTATTAGAAAATGACATGAACCTAGTTATGACATGAATAATTACAAGCACTTATGCTTAAAATTTGCTTATATTGTTCTCCGTTTTGTTGATAACAAAGGGGGAGAAATATATGAATTGATGCTATGAACACTGATGCTATGCTTGGATCATCAAGAGATATATGAATTGATATTGTCATATTTGCAATGCTTGCATCATCAAGAGATATATGAATTGATGCTATGATTGCCAAACTTGCATTATGCCATGTTTGCATCATACGTTAAGATATCAAGAACTTGTATCGTAATTTTACGCGTTGATATCTTACCATGTGATGAAATGCTACAATTGATAAACACTTGAAATGTTTGCGTTATGATATCAAAAGCTTACACCGTAATTTTACATGTTGATATTTGATAATAGCAAACTTGCATGATGATAAAACTTGATATTATGTTTTTCATGCAATGAGTTGATCCAATATCACAAACACTTGATTGTGGTACTTCTCCTTTTTGTTGATGATAAAGGGGGAGAAGTATATTGATGACATGACATGTTATGCATAAGTTTATGCATAAGTTCATGATGACATGTTGCAAGTATTCATGATGAATATTGCAATGACTTGAATTCAGTTTGAATTCAAGATTCTATCAATATGGCATATTGATAGGGGGAGTTTGTTTAAACTCCAGGAGTTAAGGTTTACTCCGTCATCAAGTAGTTGTCATCATCAAAAAGGGGGAGATTGTTGAATCTCGTATTTTGATGATGAAACCACTTGATATATGTTTATGATTTAATCTGCGTTTTGAGTGACGCAGGATGCTTCGATCAAGATGAGACAATTAAAGCAGGAAAATCATGTTGTGCCGAAGGAACATGTTAGAAGATTGGACGTCGGGCCGGTGGATCGGTCGACGTATCGACAGAAGGCTTCGGGCCGTGGACTCGGGCATCGGGCTAAGAAGAGTGGGTATTGTGCCAAGGATATCAGAGTTGCAGAGCCAACTGGCCGATTGGGCAATAGGCCGCAAGAAAGGACGATGCGCCGAAGAATCGGACGAAGCGTCGAGGGACCAATGACATGCCGGACAACTTGGTTAATTGCTTAGGATTAATTGTCTCGATCGAAGTCTTATTTTAAGTGTGCAGGATTAACTACGATGAAAGTAAGACATGTAGCAGGAGTTGCGCCAGAGTCATGACAATGATCACGTTGGGAGTTCGAGAGCTCGACGGAAGTTAGGACAGTCATCGGAGGTTCTGCGGGAACAAATCCGAGAAGTCCATAAGCTTGCCAAAGAAGCTCGTCGGAACTCGCCAAGTGGATCATCGCAAGTCCAAGAGTTTGCCGGAAGTCCGCAGGAGAATCACCGAGGGTTCATCGGATGATCGACGGAAGTTCGCCGGAAACTCTCCGGAAGAAGCGATTGACGCACCGGAGCAAGCTGCAGAAATTGTCTTAGGATTTATCGTAGTTAGCACAATGATTAAGTTGGTAATGGGAGGTGATCCCATTAGCTTAATCTTGGGGCAATTGGGCCTCTGAAAAACTCAAATTGGGCCGAATGGATCTACCCATTTGGACCCTGATTGATGTGGGAGGTGCAACCGCCCAAGCCAGGAGGTAGCACCGCATGGGCTAAGTCTCCCAGGGAGACTGGGCGGTGCAACCACCCCAGCCAGGAGGTGCAACTGCCTGGGCTCAGTCTCCAAGCGAGACTGGGCGGTGCAACCTCTCCTGACAGGAGGTAGCACCGCCTAAGCTCGGTCTTCGAGCTCTGGCAGGCGGTGCAACCGCCCCAGTCAGGAGGTGCAACCGCCGGAGCTCGGTCTTCGAGCTCTGGCAGAGAGGTGCAACCGCCCCTGACAGAGGTGGCACCGCCCAGAGGCTCAGTGTTCGAGCTCTGCTAAGCGGTGCAACCGCCCCAGTTAGGAGGTGCAACCGCCAGATCCCGGAATTTCGAGAATTGACAGTTTTGAGCTCCAAATTTGAACTAGGTTGGGGCCTATAAATACCCCACCCATTCAGCACTGAAAGGTAGCAACTTACACTCAAAATCTTGATATCTTTCTATGATTGTTAGAGCTCAAAATTGTTGTAAAGGCCAAAAGTTCTCCTCCCTCTGTTCTTCAAAGTTTTGAGTTGTAAAGAGAGGAGAGAAAATTTCTGTAAGGGTTGTCTCCTAAGCCCGTCAAAAGGAGTGAAACTGTAAAAGGGTGGTTGGCCTTCGCCTATTGAAGGAAGGCCTCTAGTTGACGTCGGTGACCTCGTCGGTGGAGGAAGCCAAAAGTGGAGTAGGTCAAGATTGACCGAACCACTCTAAATCTCGGTTTGCATTTACTTTGAGCATATTATCTTTACTGCAAACCTCCTCTGAAGCTTACTGCCTTCTACGCTTTTACGATCGGTTTTCAAGCCTTTTTCTTTCCGAATTAGCGTTTAGACGTAAATCTGCCTTTTTCGTACGATCATCATATTTCAGATTGCGTTTATGTTTTGAGCTTTACCATAACTACAAACTACCTTCATACTCTTGCTTAAACTGCATCTTGCCTAATCAAGTGATTTACGAATCAGCATTTAGACGTAAATCAGTTTCTTCGTACGAACGTCGAATTTCAGTTTACGCCTATATTCTGGTTTTCATCATAGCTGCAAACTGCCTAGATTAACTTTAATATCATCTTGCTTAGAATCAGATTTTACACAGAAATCATTTTTATCATTCGAACGCAGTTTCGTTTTAATCGCAGAAAGTTTACTGCTGCACTAATTCACCCCCCCCCTCTTAGTGCTCTCGATCCTAACATAAAGTAGTTGCAAAGTAAGTAAATATCAAAGAAGAGAAGGCACACCAATTTTATAGTGGTTCGGTCATCATCACCTACGTTCACTTTTGATTCCTTCTCCGTTGAGGCCACCAGCATCCACTATCAGTCTTCCTTCAATGGGAGAAGATCAACTACCCTCTTACAATTCTTGAATCTCGTATTTTAATGATGAAACCACTTGATATGTGTTTATGTTTTAATCTATGTTTTGAGTGATGTAGGATGCTTCGATCAGGATGAGACAATTAAAGCAAAAAAAATCATGTTGTGCCGGAGGAACATATCAGAAGATTGGACGTCGGGCCGGTGGATCGGTCGACGTATCGACAGAAGGCTTCGGGCCATGGACTCGGGCATTGGGCCAAGAAGAGCGAGTATTGTGCCAAGGATATCAGAGTTGCGGAGTCAACTGGCTGATTGGGCAATAGGCCGCAAGAGAGGACGATGCGCCGAAGAATCAGACGAAGAGTTGAGGGACCAATGACATGCCGGACAACTTGGTTAATTGCTTAGGATTAATTGTCTCGATCGAAGTTTTGTTTTACATGTGCAGGATTAACTACAATGGAAGAAAGACATGTAGCAGGAGTTACGCCGACGTCAAGACTATGATCACGTTGGGAGTTCGAGAGTTCGACGGAAGTCCGGACAGTCGTCGGAGGTTCTGCGGGAACAAATCCGAGAAGTCCAAGAGCTTGCCAAAAGAAGCTCATCGGAACTCGCCAAGTGGATCGTCGCAAGTCCAGGAGTTTGCCGGAAGTCCGCAGGAGCATCATCGAGGATTCATCAGATGATCGACGGAAGTTCGCCGGAAGCTCACCGGAAGAAGCGATTGATGCACTGGAGCAAGTTGCAGTAAATGTATTAAGAAATGTCATAGTTAGCCTGTAGATTAAGTTAGGAATGAGAGGTGATCCCGTTAACTTAATCTGGGGGAAATTGGGCCCTTGACAGACCCAAATTGGGCCGAATGGATCAACCCATTCGGACCAGAATTCCTGCCAGGCGGTGGCACCGCCCAGGAGATGGTCTCCTAGGAAAGATGGGCGGTGCAACCGCCCCAGTCAGGCGGTGGCACCGCCTAGGCTCAGTCTCCGAGCGAGATTGGACGGTGCGACTGCCCCTGACAAGCGGTGGAACCACCTGAGCTCGATCTCCGAGCTCTACCAAGTGGTGCAATCGCCCCAGTCAGGCAGTGGCACCGCCAGGGCTCAGCCTTCGAGCGAGATTGGGCAGTGCAACTGCCCCTGTCAGGTGGTGGCACTACCCAGAGGCTCAGTCTTTGAGCTGCCAAGCGGTTGTACCGCCCCAGTCAGGAGGTGGTACCGCCAGGACCCCGAAAATCCGGGAGATGACATTTTTGAGCTCCAAATTCAAACTAGTTTGGAGCCTATAAATACCCCTCCCATCTCTAGGTAAAACAAACAAGCATAGAGAGATTAAAAGAGAGAAAATGCTACTGCAATCTCTAGAATTTCCCTTCTCTAACTTAAGTGTTAGAATTCTGTTTAAGAGAGAAGAGTGAGTGCTTGTAAGGGTTACCCGGTAAAAGGAGAAGAGGGGTGTAAGAAGAAGGTTGATTTTCACCTAGTAAAGGAAGATCGTTAGTGGATGCCGGTGGCCTCGACGAAAGAGGAATCAGAGGAGTGGATGTAGGTCACGATTGACCGAACCACTATAAACTCTCGTCTTCTCTGGTTTGCATTTATTCTTGCTGGTTACCTTACTGCAAACCTCCATATGTGCTTTACTTCCTCATTACTTTTGCTGCCACTCATTTACGAACTCGCTTTCAAGTTAAGTTTCCAAAAACGATTTTACATCGAAAATGATTTCATCGTACGAACGCAGTTTTAAACGTCGAAAGTTTTCCGCTGCACTAATTCACCCCCCCCCTCTTAGCGCTCTTGATCCTAACAATTGGTATCAGAGCCCGGTATTTCTCATTTCGGATTTACACCCTAGAGAAATGGCTCTTCATGGCTTTCAAGAGGGCTTATCGGTTGTTTGTCCACCGTTGTTTAACGGATTGGACTACACTTATTGGAAAACTCGAATGAGAGTTTTTTTGATTTCTATGAATTTAGATTTATAGAATATTGTTGAAAATGGTTTTCAACTTCCCTCTAAACCGATGAACAAATGGTCGGATTTGGAGAAGAAGTATTTTTCTTTAAATGCAACTATGAATGCCTTATTTTACGCTTTGGACAAAAATGAGTTTAATCGGATTTCTACGTGTGAAACGATTTTTGATATTTGGCAAACACTTGAAATCACACACAAGGGAACTAGTAAAGTTAAAGACTCGAAAGTTAATATTTTATTGCATGATTTTTAGCTTTTTCGAATGCAACCAAGCGAGACTATAGGCGACATGTACACCCGTTTCACGGATGTCATCAATAATCTAAGAGTTCTTGGTAAATCTTTTTCGAATTTTGATCTCGTAAGTAAGATCTTAAGATCCCTTCCAAAAAGGTGAAATCCTAAAATAACCGCAATACAAAAAATAAAAGATTTAAATATTTTTCCACTTGAAGAACTAATTGGTTCATTAATGACCTATGAAATGACACTTTTGGAACATTTTGAACCCGATGAGCACTTGAACCACCTTCCAAAGAATAGGAAGGATTTGGAACTCCGGACAAATGAATACCACTTGAGCGATGACTCAAGTGATGAAGACAATGATGAACTTGAACTTCGAACACTAAATCTTAATAAGTTTATTAAACAAAAATATAAAATAAATAATGAACTTGAACGGAGGAAGAGGCCAAAGAAGAGGAAGGCAACCAAGGATGAATAAAAAACTTCCAAAGGTGAAACGGCGAATTGGGCTTTAACGAGCTTCGACTACAAGGTAAGTAACTCAACTCTCTTGAATTATTTTGAAAGTACTTGAAGTCTTTCATGAGTTCTTAATTTAGATAGTATGAATAGAAAATAAAAAATTATTTTTCAAAAATTATATCATGTTTTTCTTTTTAGCATCTTTGAAAAATTAAAAATTTGATCATGAAAAGTATATTGTTAAGGTTTCATGCATGTTATGTTTTGAAATGTTGAATGATGTATGCAACATTAGGGATGATAATTATATGATATGTGATAATGCTTAGGATTAATCCATGCATGTGTATCTTGATGATTTTACACTATTACATGCCTTAATAACATGTTGGAAATTATGTGTTTTGGATACAAAAAGTTCGATGATCATGAGCATGTTTTATCTTCATGATTAAATTTGAAAATCTATTACAAAACCATATCCGAATGCATGAAAGTGTTAAATTTCATTTTCGAATTTTCTTGATCCCAACAATTCATTTTTGAGAATCTATTGATCTTGATGGTTTTATGATGAAATTCATTTTTCGATCCTAAATGTTGATGCATGTTTTTATTTGGCATAAAAAAAAAGAACATGTATGTATGAAATAAATCACTTGAATTAAAACAACTAAAAAGTGGAAAGGTTTCTTCTTGAAAAATATATTTTTTTGACTTTATTGATTTTCCAAAAAGGGAAATTAATGAATCTATTTGTATTACTTTTGTGAATCTCTTGAAAATGATCTTGATTTGATGATTTAAATGAGCTTTATCTTGATTTTTTGAAATTTGTAAATTGAGATTTCTTATGCTTAAATCAAGATTTTATATGCATGAATTAATATCTTGTTCTCTTACAAGATTGAATGAATTCTATCTTTTTCATGATCTCCTAAGAACTCTTTATGTTATTTATTTAAGAGGAGATTTGTTAAAAATAAATTGCAGTTTCTCTTGATTTTTTGAAATTATAACTTGAGTATTTATTTTATAAATCAAGATTGTTTATATGTTCTTTCATGACATCTTTTAAGGCTTATGACTTGAATTTTGTTATGTGAAATTCTTTGAATGTATGAAATACATCTCATCACCTAATAATTCTTCTTGATATTCTTTATGTGATGATATGAATACATGAAATATTCATTAATTTATTTTTATGTATACAAATAAAAAGTTTCGATCATGCATGGTAGGATGTAATTTGACAAATTTGGTACCATCATGATGTAAAATAAATGATTATTTGGAATCATGCATTAATGATGATTTTATATTTTGGTATGATGCATGCAATGATGAAATATTCATGAATTTGAAATGATGCATGCAATACTTATGATAATGATGTACATGATCTATTGCATATGATGTGTATCATGAATGCTTTAAATGATGAATGTTTGGTATCATGATCAACATGTTGATAAATGCTTAAAAAATTTAATGTTTGAGTATCATGTATGATATGCTCATAATGATGATTGATTTATTTATATCATGCATGAAAAATGAAATGTATGGTTTTGAAAATGTGTATGTTTTAATTTGAAAATATAATGATAAGATTGATACTTACCTTTGTCATTGACGCACAGGGTCTTCCCTTCTTTTTGACATTGACAAAGGGGGAGAAATATCGCTAGCTCATCTTGCAAAATTTATAAACATGCACTTTGCAAAGGAAGCAAATATTTGCTAGCTTACATATTGTAAGGAAAAGGACTTGACATCTTGAACATCACAAAAATTTGCTACCTTGCATGATGTAAAATTTGCTAGAATTGCTAGCTTATGATCTAAAGAGAAGCAAAAAGTTGTTATCTCAAAAGAAGCAAATTGCACAATTCAAGAAGAAAGCAAAAATTGCACTTCTCAAAAGAGAAGAAATTGCTATCATGAACATCACCGAGAATTGCTAGCTTGAAATCTCAAGAAAATGTAAAAATATTCTATCTTGCCTATCTCAAGATGCTAAACATACTAAACTTGCACTTTGCAACGGAAACAAAATTGCGAGCTCAAATATTGCAAAGGAAGCAAAAATTTACTAGCTTGCAAACTTGCATATTTCAAGAAGCAAGAGTTGCTTTCTTGAACATCTCTAAATTACTAGCTTGCATGTTCTAAAATGTTGTAACATTGCTAGCTTGCAAGATGTAGAGCTTGCTATCTTGAATATCTTAAGAAACTAAAATTACAAAAGTGCTATCTTGCCTATCTCAAGAAGCAAAACATGCTAACTTACGCATCTAGCAAAGTTGACAAAATTTACATATTTCAAGAAGCAAGAGTTGCCTTCTTGAACATCACTAATTTGCTAGCTTGCATGATGTAGAAGTTGCTATCTCAAAAGAAGCAAAAGTGCTATCTTGTATGTTGTAAAACTTGCATATCTAAAACTTGATAGCTTGAATGTTCTAAGCATGATGTAACACTTGCTAAATTTTCTAGCTTCAAAACTGCATGATGATAAAACTTGATATTATGTTTTTCATGCAATGAGTTAAACTTATATTCCAAACACAAGAATTATTGGACTTCTCCTTTTTGTTGATGACAAAGGGGGAGAAGTATGATGTTATGCATAAGTTTATGATGACGTGTTGTAAGTATTCATGATGACTTGAATTCAGTTTGAATTCAAGGTTCTATCAATATGGCATATTGATAGGAGGAGTTTGTTTAAACTCCGGGAGTTTCAAAAGTCTTTGTTTCAAAAGTCTTTGTTTCGATAGTCTAAGTTTATGATAGGGGGAGTTTCAAAAGTCTTTGTTTCGATAAAACTGATTCCAACAAAAATCGTTTCGTAAAGATTTTAACTTAAAAGCATATGGGAGTATAGAGAAGGTAGTAAGAAGGTAAAGTAGCTTGCAATAAATGTAAATTACTCAAAATGAAATGCAAACCAGAATTTAGAGTGGCTCGATTATTGACCTACATCCACTTTCGGATTCCTCCTCCGTCGAGGTCACCGGCGTCCACTAATGGCCTTCCTTCAATAAGCGAAGACCAACCACATTTTACAGTGCTTTCTCCTTTTCACAGGTTTATGAGATAACTCTTACAAGTCTCACACCTCTCTTAAATGATCTCAACACTTAGAAAAGGAGGAGGACTCTAGCACTTTTTACAACACTTTAACACTCAAGAATTTAGGATTTTGGAGCCAAAATGTGTCACATCCCTGGAATTTGGGGTACTGGCAGTACCACCGCCATTATTGGACGGTACCACCACCTGACACTTGACACTAGGCGGTACCATTGCTTGATAGAACTCAGAGACCGAGCTCTGGCGGTACCATCGCTTGATAGGGACGGTACCACCACTGACAGTTTTAATTGTCAGCGGTACCACCGCCTAGTCTAGGCAGTACAATCGCCTAGTCTAGGCGGTACAATCGCCTAGAGTACCTGGGAGACTGAGTCCCGGGTGGTGCCACCGTCGGCCATAACTTCAAGTGTTGAGTGGGCTATTCAACCAGCCCAATTCCGCCTTGTTAAGGGCCTAGTTGGCCCCTTATCTGAGTTAGTGGGATTACCTCCCAATCCTAACTCAACTAATATACTAACTATGATTAAGGCAAGCAATTAGTCCGGTATCTCGATTTCTCTCGTCGATCCTCCGATGAACTTCTCGGCGAATCTTCCGACGCACTTCCGGTGAACTCCCGTGTTGGGAATGTTAGGATCGGAGCAGCACTAAGAGGGAGGGGTGAATTAGTGCAGTGGTGAAGTGCGATAAACTTTTCACGATTTAAACACTTTTAAGAAACTTCGTACGATAAAAGCAACATTTTCGTTTAAAACCGTTTCGATTGCGTTTTAACTTGAAGAGATAAGTAAGACGGAGACAAAGCAGTATGGCATTAAAGTGCAAATGGTTTGCAGTAATATAAATGACAATAAGTAAATGCAAACCAGAGATTACACCGATTTTATAATGGTTTGGTCAAATGACCTACATCCACTTGCGAGGCCCCTCTTCGATGAGGCTCCCACCTTCCACTAGCAAATCTCTTGAAAGGGAAGGGTAAATACCCCTCTTATAACTTTTACAAGCGGTTCACTCTCTTACAGATTTTCAGCAAGAAAGAAGGAGGTGAACACTAGCAAATTGAAAACAAGAAAGGCAAAGACTCTTCTAAGACTTTTCTCTCAATCACTTGCTGCTCAAAAAGTTGTATTCTCAGCTGAGACTTGAGGGGTATTTATAGGCCTCAAGAGGATTCAAATTTGGGCTCCAAAAATTTGAATTCTCTTATGTTCCCAATGCTGGCGGTGCCACCGCCCAGCGCTCGGGTGCTGGGCGATGCCCAGCTCTCGGGTGCTGGGCGGCGCCCAGCTCTCGGGTGCTGGGTGGTGCCACCGCCTAGGACAATTCAGCTCACTGGTTGGGCTCCAAACTTGGCCCAAACCAGTCCGAACTCGGGCCCAATTGGCCCCTACTTGGGTTATAAGATTAACACCTAATCCTAACCCTAATTAACCTGCTAACTATGAATTTAAAGACATTTTCTAAGCTATTACAAAGTCCGTAAGTCAAGACTTTTTCCGGCGAGCTTCCAGCGAACTTCCGATGGTTTTCCGATAAACTCTCGGAAACCATTCTGCGGACTCCCGGCAAGCTCCTAGACTTCACGATTTGATCTTGACGAGTTCCAACGAGCTTCTTCGGCAAGCTCCGATCTTTCTCGGCGAGCTCCGCAAACTTCTAACGAACCTTCCGGCGAGCTTCCGAAAAACCCTTCGGCAAGCTCCCTACTCATTCTCGGCTAGTTCTGGCAGCATTCCCGATGAACCTTCGGACTTCCGTCGAACTCTTGAACTCGCAATGAATCCTTCGTGCTTGACTCCGACACTTTGTTTTTCTTTATGTCTTCATCGTTATCGTAGTTAATCCTGTACACACAAGCTAAAACTCTACTCCGATCTAGACAATTATTACAACGCGAATTGATATTATGTTGCCCGGCACGTCATTGGTTGGCGCTTCATCCGATTCTTTGGTGCATCGTTCTCTCTTGCAGCTTGTTGCACAATCGGCGGTTGACCTCCACAACGCCGATATCCTTGGCGCAATTCCGCTCTTGGCCCGATGCCCGACGTCCGAAGCCTTCTGCCATCCAATATCCTAACGTGATCTCCTCCGGCGCAACGTCAATTCCTCCTGCGTTAACTGTCTAATCCTAATCGAGTAGACCTGCATCACTCAAAATGCAGTTAAACATAAACATAATTATCAATTGGTTTCATCATCAAAATACGAGATTCAACAATCTCTCCCTTTTTGATGATGACAACCAATTGATGACGGAGTTAAACTTGACTCCCGGAGTTTAAACAAACTCCCCCTATCAATATGCCATATTGATAGAACCTTGAATTCAAACTGAATTCAAGTCATTGCAATATTCATCATGAATACTTGCAACACGTCATTATGAACTCATGCATAGACTTATGCATATCATGTCATCAACATACTTCTCCCCCTTTGTCATCAACAAAAAGGAGAAGTACAATTATTCTTTGTGTTTGTAATATAAGTTCAACTCATTGCATGAAAAACATAATATTAAGTTTTATCATCATGCAGTTTTGAAGCTAGAAAATTTAGCAAGTAATGCATCATGCTTAGGACATTCAAGCTATCAAGTTTTAGATATGCAAGTTTTACAGCATACAAGATAGCACTTTTGGTAATGTTCAAGATAGTAAGTTCTACATCATGCAAGCTAGCAATATTGAGATGTTCAAGAAAGCAACTCTTGCTTCTTGAAATATGCAAATTTGTCAAGTTTTGCTAGATGTGCAAGTTAGCATTTTTGCCTCTTAAGATAGGAAAGATAGCACATTTGCTTCTTTTGAGATAGCAACTTTTTGCTTCTCTTTAGACTACAAGCTAGCAATTTTTACGATATGTAAGTTTCACAATATACAAGCTAGCAAAAATTTCGAAAACAAATGCAAGATAGCTTTCTTGTGTAAGCTCATAATTCTTGCTTCATATTGCAATGTGCAATTTGCAAGTTTTGCTTCTTGAGATAGGCAAGATAGCACTTTTATAATTTTTGTTTCTTAAGATAGGCAAGCTTGTGATGTTCAAAATAATAAGCTCTTTCTTCTAGAAGTGTCATTTTTGCTTTCTTTGCAAAGTGTAAGCTAGCAAAATGTTTGAAAAAGTGATCAAGTTTTGCAACGTACAAGCTAGCAAAAATGCCAAACTAGCAAGAGATAATGTTTTAAATGAGGCAAGCAAACATTTTGGCAAATGTTACATTTGCATCTTCTCTTTTGAGAAGTGCAATTTTTGCTTTCATCTTGAATTGTGCAAGCTAGTTAGTTTGCCTCTTTTCATGATGTCCACGCTAGAAATTCTTGCTCCCCCTTTGTCATTGTCAAAAAGAAGGAAAGACCCTTATATCAATTTTAATATTATGACAAAGGTAAGTATCATTCTTATTTGTGCATCATTATATATTCAAATTAAAACATACACAATTTCAATAACCTTATTTTTCATGCACGATACCGAAAAATAAATCAATCATCATTAATAAGCATATCATACATGATACTCAAACATTAAAATTTTCAAGCATTTATCAACATGTTGATCATGATACCAAACATTCATCATTTAAAGCATTCATGATACACATCATATGCAATAAATACATCATGTACATTATTATCATAAGTATTGCATACATCATTTTAACTTTATGAATATTTCATCATTGCATGCATTATACCAAAACATTTCAAGCCATGCAAGCCATAAATACAAAGAAATCATGTCATGAAGGATAAAATCATTTGAATACCAAAAGATATGATTCATATAGTAAATATCTTCTTTAAATAAAATATCAAGAAAAATCATAGGAGTACAAAGAAGAGATCTTGTTTTAAAAGAAAAATCAAGTAATAACTCCAAGAACTCACAAGGAAAAATCATGATTCATTTAGAAAATCTCCTCTCAAGAGAATAGCAAGTAAAATCGTAGAAGATCGATTAATGAGAAATTTTGATTTATAATAAAATCTCATGTATCGAATGTCGAGAAATCAAAATGATGATTTATGTAAAAAATATCACAAGTTATATTCAAGAGAAAAATCATCATTCATTTTCAACTTATTCAATTTGTCACATCAATATTTCTTAGATATGCATGATACCAAAACATGGTTTTAAATCTTTAACATATAACATGCATAAATTGAAAGGAGAAGGGAAGAATTCAAATGTACAAAGATTTCAACCATCTCATAAACAAATGTAAGACCAAGTCATGAATCCAAAATTTCATGAATCAAAATGATCATCAAAGGTAATCTCATGTTATTCCAAGAAATCAATATCATGATTTTGATAAAACTCATTTCAAATTTAAATCATCAAAATCATCAAAATATCAATATTACTTTCAAGAGATTCAAAATGGTATACATAGATTTATCATAATAAACATCAAGATCAATAGGATAGAGAAAAATAATTTTTCAAGGAAAAAATATTTTCTTCTTTTTAGTTGTTTCAATTCATATGATTTTATTTCACTTATACCAAATAAAAACATGTATAATGTTTAAAACCGAAAGTGTAAGATTTTTTACAACAAAGATTAATAAGGCACTTTCATTATGGTAAAAATCAATAATCCATAAATCACAAGATTCATATGCATAATTTCGAAATTTATTAAGCATGATCATTATGCATGATACTAAAACATGGTTTCAAAATGTTTAATATTTTCATTACATCATTATGCAATGGTTTCATTGAACATAATTTTGAATAATTCTTATAGATAACTAAAACTTCTTTAGTTTTAATTTATGTGATTGACTTTATATTAGCATGCTCAAGTTTTGTTCTTATGTCAAAAACATACATCATGTTTGAAAACCAAAGTTTTAAAAAAAATCATCAAGCCTTCCATATAAAAACCATGCATCATCATTGAAGGTTAATATGGAAATCATCAAAATACACATTCTTGCTTCTCAAGCACATATATATGATTATTTAAATCTAACATTTTATTCTATTAACATAAAACATACAATTTTCAAGAAAAATAATTATTCAAAAGAAAAGAGAAAATGCATCATGGAAAACATCAAGTAATTTCAAAATAATTCAAGAGAGTTGAGTTACTTACCTTGTAGTCGAAGCCCATCAAAGCCCAATTCGCCGTTTCACCTTTGGAAGTTCTTGATTCATCCTTGGTTGCCTTCCTCTTCTTTGGCCTCTTCCTCCGTTCAAGTTCATTGTTTATTTTAGATTTTTGTTTAATAAACTTATTAAGATTTAGTATTAGAAATTCAAGTTCATCATTGTCCTCATCACTTGAGTTATTGCTCAAGTGGTATCCATTTGTCTGGAGTTCCAAATCCTTCCTGTTCTTTGGAAGGTGATTTTGTTTATCATGTGCATTATGCACCATTTCATATGTTATCAACAAACCAATTAGTTCTTCAAGTGGAAAAATATTTAAATATTTTGTTTCTTGTATTGCGGTTATTTTAGAATCCCATCTTTTTGGAAGGGATCTTAAGATCTTACTTACGAGATCAAAATTCGAAAAAGATTTACCAAGAACTCTTAGATTATTGACGACATCCGTGAAACGGGTGTACATGTGGCCTATAGTCTCGCTTGGTTGCATTTGAAAAAGCTCAAAATCATGCAATAAAATGTTAACTTTCGAGTCTTTGACTCTACTAGTTCCCTCGTGCGTGATTTCAAGTGTTCGCTAAATATCGAAAGCCGTTTCGCACGTAGAAATCCGATTGAACTCATTTTTGTCCAAAGCGCAAAATAAGACATTCATAGCCTTTGCGTTTAAAGAAAAATATTTCTTCTCCAAATCCGACCATTCGTTCATCGGTTTAGAGGGAAGTTGAAAACTGTTTTCAATGATATTCCATAAATCCAAATTCATAGAAATCAAGAAAACTCTCATTCGAGTTTTCCAATAAGTGTAGCCCAATCCGTTAAACAACGGTGGACGAAAAACCCATAAGCCCTCTTGAAAGCCATGAAGAGCCATTTCTCTCGGGTGTAAATCCAAAATGAGAAATACCGGGCTCTGATACCAATTGTTAGGATCGGAGCAGCACTAAGAGGGGGGGGTGAATTAGTGCAGCGGTGAAGTACGATAAACTTTTCACGATTTAAACACTTTTCGAAAACTTCGTACGATAAAAGCAACGTTTTCGTTTAAAACCATTTCGCTTGCGTTTTAACTTGAAGAGATAAGTAAGATGGAGACAAAGCAGTATAGCATTAAAGTGCAAATGGTTTGCAGTAATATAAATGACAATAAGTAAATGCAAACCAGAGATTACGCCGATTTTACAATGGTTCGGTCAAATGACCTACATCCACTTGCGAGGCCCCTCTTCGATGAGGCTCCCACCTTCCACTAGCAAATCTCTTGAAAGGGAAGGGTAAATACCCCTCTTACAACTTTTACAAGCGGTTCACTCTCTTACAGATTTTCAGCAAGAAAGAAGGAGGTGAACACTAGCAAATTGAAAACAAGAAAGGCAAAGACTCTTCTAAGACTTTTCTCTCAATCACTTGCTGCTCAAAAAGTTGTATTCTCAGCTGAGACTTGAGGGGTATTTATAGGCCTCAAGAGGATTCAAATTTGGGTTCCAAAAATTTGAATTCTCTTATGTTCCCGATGCTGGCGGTGCCACCGCCCAGCCAAGCGGTGCCACCGCCCAGCCCAGGAGGTGTCACCGCCCAGCTCTCAGGTGCTGGGCGGTGCCACCGTCCAGCCTAGGCGGTGCCACCACCTAGGCCAATTCAGCTCACTGGTTGGGCTCCAAACTTGGCCCAAACCAGTCCGAACTCGGGCCCAATTGGCCCCTACTTGGGTTATAAGATTAACACCTAATCCTAACCCTATTTAACCTACTAACTACGAATTTAAAGACATTTTCTAAGCTATTACAAAGTCCGTAAGTCAAGACTTTTTCCGGCGAACTTCTGGCGAACTTCCGACGGTTTTCCGATAAACTCTCGGAAACCATTCTGCGGACTCCCGGCAAGCTCCTAAACTTCACGATTTGATCTTGATGAGTTCCAACGAGCTTCTTCGGCAAGCTCCGATCTTTCTCGGCGAGCTCCGTGAACTTCCAATGGACCTTCCGGCGAGCTTCCGAAAATCCCTTCGACAAGCTCCCTACTCATTCTCGGCTAGTTCCGGCAGCATTCCCGATGAACCTTCGAACTTCCGTCGAACTCTTGAACTCGCAATGAATCCTTCGTGCTTGACTCCGACACTTTGTTTTGCTTTATGTCTTCATCGTTATTGTAGTTAATCCTGCACACACAAGCTAAAACTCTACTCCGATCTAGACAACGCGAATTGATATTCTGTTGCCCGGCACGTCATTGGTTGGCGCTTCATCCGATTCTTTGGTGCATCGTCCTCTCTTGCAGCTTGTTGCCCAATCGGCGGTTGACCTCCACAACGCCGATATCCTTGGCGCAATTCCGCTCTTGGCCCGATGCCCGACGTCCGAAGCCTTCTGGCATCCAATATCATAACGTGATCTCCTCCGGCGCAACGTCAATTCCTCCTGCGTTAACTGTCTAATCCTGATCGAGTATACCTGCATCACTCAAAATGCAGTTAAACATAAATATAATTATCAATTGG
Source organism: Musa acuminata AAA Group (assembly GCF_036884655.1). NCBI lineage: Eukaryota > Viridiplantae > Streptophyta > Magnoliopsida > Zingiberales > Musaceae > Musa > Musa acuminata. The sequence goes on from NC_088340.1 coordinate 28,658,505, forward strand.
TTTCATCATCAAAATACGAGATTCAACAGGGAAATCTTGGGGGCGACATCATATGCGCAGCAAAAGAACAAGAAAACAAAATCCCCGATTGCCAAAGAGATGTTCGTCGTCGTGTGAAGATTGGTGCGCAAAATCCGCGAAACTTAAAACTACGTATAGAGTAGTTTGTGTTACCTAGGGAGATCGTATATCCCTGTTTCCTTACAGATCCTTAGGAGAGGGTGAAGGAGGTCAAGCGTCCTCCTCTCTAGCGGTGATCCACACAGCAGGGTTGCGACGACGCTCCTCAAAACTCCAGGCCTGCTCTGAGGTGGAGAGGGAGAGGAGAATAGGAAAGGCAAGCAAAGACTCTAGCCTATGAGGCTCTGAATCCCTCCTATTTATAGAGGTCCCCTGTCAAACCCTAATGGGTCCTCCCCTAGTGGGTATTGGATCTGCATCCAATAAGACAAGGGCTCCGTCGGATATCTCATATCTGAACCTCTACTCATCGCAATGCCTACCATATGTGTGTGACCCTCTAGGCCCAATATCGAGCTGGCCATGAGTCATACCTGTCAAAACTCCTTCTAACTCAGTGAATTATTATCTCTGTAATAATTCACTCGACTCATCGACTACGGACGTACTAGGCCACTACGCCGTAGTCCCCAAACGATACAGGGGAATCCAATCCATTGGAGCGGTCTGTCCTCAGTTACCATGTACCTATAGTCCCTCATCCATCTAATATCCCAGAGATCGTATATCGAGCATGGTGCTGTCAGACCCATACAGTTTCTACTCGAGTCTCGCTCTAATCGGATTCTCCCGGAGAACTCTTTCTCTCTCAACCCGAATGACCCTGGCCAGGGATTTGTCTGAACAAGAACACATGGGATATTCCTCTCATGATGCCGAGAGTGGATGATCCTCTATCGACACTCAATAGCCCTCGTAAGGTCGACTACCACTCCCAATGACCAGCTGTACTAGATCTGGGACGACCAAACCTATAAGTCTGGTATCAAAGAGTGGAGCACTCATACAGGACATCCTTGGTGTCTCAAATCTAAGGACCAGATATACCACTAGGACTACGGAATCGCTGCCTGACAATAAGGCATCATCAACCATCCAGCATTCCGTAAGCGGATCAATCAGTGAACTCATTCTCCAATGAGCACCTGTACTGTATCCTAGTGTCCCTACACGAGCAGCTATGAGACTAGCTGCATCCATCATATAGACGGGCATACAACACACCAGTCTGTCTGGTTATCACGATGTCCCTCTCGAGTAACCTATGACCGGGATTATTTAGGATATGTGTTTAAAGGTGAATCGATCTCATTATCGTGATCTCATCACGATCCGATTCCCATTGCACAAATCCAAGGACATCACAATATATATATACACATATGCAATAGTTATAAAGTGATATACGCCAAAATATAATAAGCAAAAAGATTCTGTATCAAGTCACACATGCCATCACTCACGTGATTGGCTTGCTAGGCACCTATGACTAGCAATCTCCCACTTGACCTAAAACCAATCACCTATGTGTCTGATCCCCATCGGACCCCTGTGACGCTCAAAGACAATATGAGACAATGGCTTTGTCAATGGATCTGCAATGTTATCTTCGGATGGAACTCTTTCCACTGCTATATCTCCTCGGGTTACGATCTCTCTGATAAGTTGGAACCTCCTCAGAACCCTTCTAATGAGACTCGGGTTTCCTTATTTGAGTAATCGCCCCATAGTTGTCGCAATATAAGGAAGTCGACTTCTCGCTATCCGGAACGACTCCCAAATCTGTGATGAACATCTTCAACCAGACTCCCTCCTTTGCTGCATCTGATGCAGCAATGTACTCCGCCTCTGTGGTCGAGTCAGCAGTAATATCTTACTTGGAACTCTTCCAGCACATTGCTCCTCCATTCAAGGTGTACACATACCCTGAATTCGACTTGCTATCATCGACATCAGACTGAAAACTTGAGTCAGTGTAGCCTTCAACCTTAAGGCTATTACCTCCATATACTAGTAAAAGATCCTTATTTCTTCTCAAGTACTTAAGGATACACTTTACTGCTTTCCAGTACTCTAAGCCTGGATCCGTCTGATACTTGCTCGTGACACTCAGAGCATGCGCTATATCAAGCCTAGTACATAGCATGGCATATATGATAGACCCTATTGCTGAGGCATAAGGTATCATATTCATGTTTGCCCTTTCTTCTGGAGTCTTTGGGGACATACTCGTAGAAAGCGATATCCCATGTCTCATCGGTATGAGACCTCTCTTGGAATTTTTCATGCCAAACCTTTTGACAATGATTTCTATGTACCTGGACTAGGACAAGCCAAGCATCCTCTTGGATCTATCTCTATAGATTCTAATCCCCAAGATATAGGATGCTTCCCCTAAGTCCTTAATGGAGAAGTGTCTAGATAACCAAGCCTTTACTGTGGATAGCATTCCTACGTCGTTCCCAATGATGAGGATGTCCTCCACATATAACACCAAAAAAAAGGTAATAGCACTCCCACTTACCTTCCTGTACACACAAAGCTCATCTTCGTTCCTAACAAAGTCATAAGATCTGATTGCCTCATCAAATCTTATGTTCCAACTTCGGGAAGCTTGCTTTAGTCCATAAATGGATCTAAGCAACCTACACACCTTATCTGGGCAGTTCTTGGACACGAATCCCTCAGGTTGCATCATATACACCTCCTCCTCGAGGTTCCCATTGAGGAATGCAGTTTTCACATCCATCTGCCAGATCTCATAATCATAATGTGCTGTAATAGCCAATAGAATTCTGATGGATTTTAGCATTGCTACGGGTGAGAAGGTTTCGTCGTAGTCAACACCTTGCCTTTGACGATACCCCGTAGCCACTAGCCTTGTTTTATATGTCTCTACCTTTCCATCTACTCCGATCTTTTTCTTAAAGATCCACTTGCAACCGACGGGTACAATACCTTCGGGCGCATCAACTAGGTTCCAAACCTTATTGGAGTACATAGAATCCATCTCAGAATTCATGGCTTCTTGCCACTTCCCGGAGTCTATACTCATAATAGCCTCCTCGTAGGTCTGAGGATCAATATCCTCAATATCCTCTTCTCTAATATGTCCCACATATCTCTCAGGAGGATGGGATACTCTATCAGACCTGCGTAAAGTTGAAACTTGTGTATTAGGTACCTGAACAGACTTGGGCTGCAGAGTGGTGCTTGAGCTTGATTCTCCAACCTCGCTCAACTCTATCATTCTCCCATTGTCTCCGCCAAGAATGTGTTCCTTCTCAAGGAACACTGCTCTCTTAGCTACAAAGACCTTTTGGTCCTCGAGATGATAGAAATAATACCCACAAGTTTCCTTGGGGTATCCCACAAATTTGCATCGCTCTGTCCTTGATTCCAACTTATCGGGGTTGTGTCTTTTAACGTGGGTAGGGCAGCCCCAAATCTTAACAACCTTAATATCAGGCTTCTTCCCTTTCCATATCTCATATGGTGTAGATACTACCGACTTAGTTGGAACTCTGTTCAGAAGGTAGGCTGCGATCTCTAGGGCATATCCCTAGAATAAGATGGGTAGGTCAACGAAACTCATCATGCACCGTACCATATCTAAGAGCATACGATTTCTCCTTTCAGAGACACCATTGAGCTGAGGTGTATAAGAAGGTGTCCATTGGGATAATATCCCATGGTCCTTGAGGAACTGAGTAAACTATGTACTTAAGTACTCACCTCCTCGATCTGATCGAAGAGTTTTGATACTCTTTCCAGTCTGGTTCTCCACCTCATTCTTATACTCTCTGAATTTCTCAAAGGCCTCAGACTTGTACTTCATTAAGTACACATATCCATGCCTTGAGAAATCATCAGGAAAGGTAATGAAGTAGGAGTAACCACCAATGGCATGAGTTAACATGGGTCCACATACATCACTATGTATGAGTTCCAACAGCTCAGTGGCTCTCTCTCCAATTCCACTAAATGGAGAGTTGGTCAGTTTTTTATGAAGGCAAGGCTCGCAAGTTGCATATGACACATAGTCGAATGGATCTAGATATCCATCATTTAGCAACTTTTGAATCATTCCCTCATGGATATGACCTAGCCTACAATGCCATAGGTATGCACTGTTCACCTCATCTCGTTTCCTCTTAGACATTTACATTCATGATATGTGGAGTAGTGTCTTGCATAAACAAACCTTTATGTAATATTCCTCTCGTCAATCTCCCCTCGGCTTTTCTAGAATTTACAATAAATTATAGATGTAATAAGCAATACTGGTATCTAATACCAATGCACTATCACAAAAATCTACCAATTGGAGATTGATCACGAATGTACCTGAAGCTTCTCCAAGCTTCTATTTCGCCCTTTCTGCAAGGTACTCTTTGTAGTTCCTCTTCCAATGCCCATATTTACCACAGTGGAAGCATTGGCCTTTGTCCTTTGCTGGGTCTTTCTTAGCAACCTTTGCTTTACCTAGTTTGCCCTTGCCCTTTCCCTTCTTAAGGGATCTTTCTGCTTTCCTTTTCTTTCTGGTCTCACCAGTGTAGAGAACTGGCTTCTCTTTCTTAATAGTACTCTCTGTCTCCCTCAACATATTGAGGAGCTCTAGGAGAGTCACCTCAAGCTTGTTCATATTAAAATTCATTATGAATGTGAAAAGGAATCTGGTAGGGACTGAAGCACAATGTCCACACACAAGTTATCCTCTAGGACCATTCCTAGACCTGTGAGTTTCTCTATCCACTCAACCATCTTTAGGACATGGTTTTGAACCGGTGTCCCCTCAGTCATCCTAGCGCGGAAGAGGCTCTTGGATATCTCATATCGCTGAGTCCTTCCCTGTTCCTCAAATAATTTACGGACATGTAGGAGAATGGATCTGGCATCCATCTTTTCATGTTGTCTCTATAACTCAGGAGTCATAGAACCCAACATATAGCACTGAGCAAGAGTGGAGTCATCAATGTACTTTATGTAGCGAGCGATCTCATCCTCGCTTGCCCCTTCTTCGGGCGTAGGCATCACTGTATCAAGGACGTACACAATTTTCTCCGCTGTGAGAACAATTCTCAAGTTACGGAGCCAATCCTTATAATTTGGACCAGTGAGGCGGTTGACATCAAGTATGCCATGTAAGGGATTTGAAAGCGACATTTTCTAAAAATAAAGATGCAGCAGAAATGAATAACATGCAGATTTTGCAAGAAATAAACTATCAAGATATGGACTTCTATCTTAATATGCTCCCACTATTTTACTAACGAGTCACGCGACACTCTCAGCACGTGAAACGAAAGTCTCCGGTAGACTTCTAGTGGGATCAGGATCCAGTCAGCGTCTTAGTGTAACCTCGAGGGACTCGACCAATCACACTAAGCCTAAAAGGTAGGCAACTCTTGCCGATCATAACTCCTTGTGATTCCCGTCCTGTTCGGCCTCCGAATCACCATGGCCTCGAGGGACTCGACCAACCATGATGCTCGGTTAAGCCAACAACTTCGTTATAAGATGAGTCTGATTTGATGATATACCCTCGAGGGACTCGACCAAGCATACCATGCCCTCAGGTCACTGGTGACATCTCTATGTCGTAAGCAAGATAGCGAATCGCGATATAGGTGAGTCTCGAGGGACTCGACCAACTCAACCTACACCGGGAATCGGTTCCTACTTATAACGATGGAAGGCCACATGGGTCAATCTAATTGCCTCACGTTTACCGATTTAATATTATCGAGAGATGTTTCTATGATTTGGTCTCCTAATATGACATGTCACACATATACATATTTAATATATATCTACATCGCATGCAAATATATATATATATCTAGTATGTGTATAAGCAATCACACCAGATGATCATGGACCACAACCTAATATGATTAGGTCCGAGCTAGTAGGCCTAATCACTCACATCAAGATCTATGTGTGCAACGGTGCATCTCCATGCCCTGTGATCGTCCATCTCGTCCTCGTCGGTTCCGTCGACATTTTGATGCATCTTGATGCATCGCGATCGTCCGTCTCGTGGGTCCCGCTATCGCATCCACGCTCCCGCTGCGCCTCCTCATGTGATTACAACTTAATCATAGGCACGTAGGTCCGACAATAAACGAGAAATATAATGGAGGCTCGCAGACCTCAATAATAATAATCACAAGTACACACATCACACGGTCCATGATCATCCGTCCACACATCATACATCACATGTATAAATAATCATCATCATGTAGGACTACTAGATAATAATAAAAAATAATAATCAACTAAACTTTTTAATTAATTAATATTTTCTGAAATCAGGGACATGTAGGGAATTTCTCAATTCCTAAGGGTAATTTCATAATTTGGATAAAAGACAGAAACTGGAATTTCTCAAATTCACAGGGGCAAAACTGTTTTTTTGCCCAAAACCCTAATTCCCTCTTACTGCTGCCGCCGCTGCCATCCTGCTGGCGGCGGCCTGTGCGGCTGGGCGAGGGCGCTGCCCTCGCCTGTAGGCGGCACGCCCGCTGGCGGCGCTGCCGCTGCAGGTGGGTGCCCCCCGCGGGCGGTTCTACTGGTGGGGCAACGCTTGCAGGCGGTGCTGTCCCGCCGGGCAAGCACCCCTATGGGGGGGGGGGGGGGGTTGGTTTCGCCCGCGGGAGCAGCGGTGGCAAGCGTCGTTGCCCTGCGGCGCCTCACCCAGTGGGAGAAGCGGTCGCAGGCGCCTCTACCCGCGGGCTGCCAGCCCCGCCGGACGCAAGCCTGCTGCAAGCAGGCCGCCGACCGGTTGCTGCAGACGCAGCACCAGTGCTACCCGCCTTCGGCTGCGCTGCACGCACGCAGATCGAGGGCAGCAACTGTTGCTGCCCTTCCTTGTTTTTGCGTCAACGATTTTAACGTCAAAATTCTTCCTAAACACAACACATGCAGTTCAAAACCAATCATTCGCACGAACAACCTGGCTCTGATACCACTATTGGGAAATCTTGGGGGCGACATCATAAGCGCAGTGGAAGAACAAGAAAACAAAATCCCCGATTCCCAAAGAGATGTTCGTCGTCGTGCGAAGATTGGTGTGCAAAATCTGCGAAACTTAAAACTGCGTATAGAGTAGATTGTGTTACCTAGGGAGATCGTATATCCCTGTTTCCTTGCAGATCCTTAGGAGAGGGTGAAGGAGGTCAAGCGTCCTCCTCTCTAGCAGTGATCCACACAGCAGGGTTACGATGACGCTCCTCAAAACTCCAGGCCTGCTCTGAGGTGGAGAGGGAGAGGAGAATAGGAAAGGCAAGCAAAGACTCTAGCCTATGAGGCTCTGAATCCCTCCTATTTATAGAGGTCCCCTGTCAAACCCTAATGGGTCCTCCCCTAGTAGGTATTGGATCTGCATCCAATAAGACAAGGGCTCCGTCGGATATCTCATATCCGAACCTCTACTCATCGCAATGCCTACTATATGTGTGTGACCCTCTAGGTTCAATATCGAGCTGGCCATGAGTCATACCTGTCAGAACTCATTCTAACTCAGTGAATTATTATCTCTGTAATAATTCACTCGACTCATCGACTACGGACGTACTAGGCCACTACGCCGTAGTCTCCAGATGATACAGGGGAATCCAATCCATTGGACCTGTTTGTCCTTAGTTACCATGTACCTATAGTCCCTCATCCATCTAATATCCCAGAGACAGTATATCGAGCATGGTGCTGTCAGACCCATACGGTTTCTACTCGAGTCTCGCTCTAATCGGATTCTCTCGGAGAACTCTTTCTCTCTCAACCCGAATGACCCTGGCCAGGGATTTGTCTAAGCAAGAACACATGGGATATTCCTCTCATGACGCTGAGAGTGGATGATCCTCTATCGACACTCAATAGCCCTCGTAAGGTCAACTATCACTCCCAATGACCAGCTGTACTAAATCTGAGACAGCCAAACCTATAAGTCTGGTATCAAAGAGTGGAGCACTCATACAGGACATCCTTGGTGTCTCAAGTCTAAGGACCAGATATACCACTAGGACTACGGAATCGCTATCTGACAATAAGGCATCATCAACCATCCAACATTCCGTAAGCGGATCAATCGGTGAAATCATTCTCCAATGAGCACCTGTACTGTATCCCTAGTGTCCCTACACGAGCAGCTATGAGACCAGCTGCATCCATCATATGGACGGGTATACAGCACACCAGTCTGTCCGGTTATCACGATGTCCCTCTCGAGTAACCTATGATCGGGATTATTTAGGATATGTGTTTAAAGGTGAATCGATCTCATTATCGTGATCTCATCACGATCCGATTCCCATTGCACAAATCCAAGGACATCACAATATATATATGCACATATGCAATAGTTATAATGTGATATACGCCAAAATATAATAAGCAAAAAGATTCTGTATCAAGTCACACGTGCCATCACTCACGTGATTGGCTTGCTGGGCACCTATGACTAGCATCCCGACGAACTCTTGGTGATCTTCCAACGAGCTCTCGGCGATCTTCCGACGAACTCTCGGCGATCTTTAGACGAGCTCTTGGCGAGCTCCCAGTACATTGTCCGAATCTTTGATTCCGGCTCATCATCTACTTTACGCCTTATTGCTATCGCAGTTAATCATGCACACTTATCTCAACACATAGATTAGGTCAAACAATTTATCAATTGATTTTATCATCAAAATTTGAGATTCAACATATGGCACTAAGAACTCAAGAAGACCACTTGAAAGAAAATTCAAGTGATGAGGGCTATGATGATGACTTGGCACTCTTGATAAGAAAATTTAAAAAATTTATAAAAAGGAATAAATTTAGAAATGACACAAAATAAATTTGAACTCAAGAAAGAACAAGTCATATGCTACGAATGCAAGAAGCCGAGACATTTTAAAAGCGAATGTCCCCAAGCAAAGAAGAAACAACCAAAGAAGAAGAAGACTCTTAAAGTAACGTAGGATGACTCAAGTGCATTCGAAGAAAATGAGCAAACCAAAACCGAGCAAGTTGCTCACTATGCGCTAATGGCTACTGGAGATGAGGTAAGCAGTTCATTAGATACAAGTTTATCTTTTGATGAATTACTAAGCGCTTTTCATGATTTATTCGATGAATGTAAATTAGTTAGTAAAAAATATAAATTGTTAAAAAAGGAACATGCTTCTCTTATTAGTGATTAAGATAGACTAAAAATTGAGCATGATGATAGTTTAGCTCCTTGCACAAAATATGATCAATTAGAAACGCCTAGAAAGGAAAACTTGCTACTCAATGAAACCTTCAAAAAATATGAGGTTAGTAGCAAGTCCTTGAACATGATCCTTGTCAATAAGGGTCACATTCATGAAAGAAGTGATGAAAATGGCTTTGTGAGTAACACTCATAAAAATCTAACCATCTTTGTTAAAAGCCCTACCTTGCATGTTCCACCCCAAAACAATTGCAACTTTTGTTAAAAATTTGGACATGTTGTGTACAAATGTCCATTTAAGAGATATAGTCCACATAAATTGATTTGGATTCCTAAAGGAATATCAAATGACTCAATACAATATGATAAGTTATGTAGATCAATTTTTGAGACACCCAAGGTCAAATGGGTACCTAAAAATCATCCTTTTTTGTAGAAATATTTGTCATCACAAGCTAGGAGCTAGAGATGGTACCGTGATAGTGGATGCTCAAGGCACATGACCATAGATCTATCTCAATTCTCTAAGCTCACTAGCTTAGACGAAGGATATGTTACCTTCGGAGGCAACAACAAAGATAAAATCATTGGCAAAGGAACCATAGGTAACAACAAATCAAATTTCTTTATTGAAGATGTATTGTTGGTTGATGGCTTAAAACATAACCTTTTGAGCATTAGTCAATTGTGTGATAAAGGATACATCATTAGATTTGAATCCAATGCTTGTATTATTGAAAAACCACATAAAAACACATCTATGATTACCTTAAAATAAAATAATGTATGCACTATCGACATTGATGATCTTTGTAATGAAATGTGTTTTTTGGTTTTGAATGGTGATGCTTGGCTTTGGCATAGGAGATTAGGTCATGCTAGCATAAAATTAATCTCTCAAATCTCATCTAAAGAACTTGTAAGAGGAATTCCTCACATTAAGTTTGTTAAAGGCAATATGTGTGATGCATGTCAACTAGGAAAATAAATTAAAGGTAGTTTCAAACCAAAGAACTAAATAAGCACCTCTAGACTAACGCAATTGATCCATATGGACTTGCTTAGAACAATTGCTACATCATGCCTAGGAGGTAGCAAATACGCTTTTGTCATCGTGGATGATTATAGTAGATACACTTGGACTTACTTTTTGGCACACAAAAGTGATTGCTTTAGGCATTTTTCTAAGTTTTGTAAACTTGTTCAAAATGAAAAGGGTTTAATGATTTCATCAATTTGAAGTGATCACGGTAGTGAATTTCAAAACCGTAATTTTCAATAATTTTATGAATTTAATGGATACAACCATAATTTCGCTACTCTAAGAAGTCCTCAACAAAATAGAGTAATAGAAAGAAAAAATAAAAACATACAAGAAATGGCTCGGACCATATTAGACAAACATAGTCTTCCTAAATATTTTTGGGCTGAAGCCATAAATACGGCATGCTATGTCATGAATAGTATTTTAGTATGACCGTTACTCTCTAAAACTACTTATGAATTGTGGAACAATAAAAAACCTAATGTTTTATGTTTTAAAGTTTTGGAGTGTAAATATTTTATCTTGAATGAATAAGATGCCTTAGGAAAGATTGATGCAAAATCCGATGAAGGGATTTTTCTTGGTTATTTTTCTATTTCTAAGGCCTTTCATATTTTAACAAAAGAACTTTGGTTATAGAAGAATCTATTCATATTGTTTTTAATGAAGTTTTCGAAGTTAAGAAAAATGATTTTGATGATGATATTAATTTTGATGCTTTGAATTTAAATGAAACCCTTTCTCCATCTAGCAACTTGGATGTATCTTCTTTCGAAATATCCTTACCCAAGGAATTGAAGTATGTAGATGATCATCCTAAGGAGCTAATCATAGGAGATACATAAAAAAGGGTTCAAACTCATTCTTCCCTTAAGAATTTTTGTGCCAACACTGCTTTTCTCTCCCAAATTAAACCTAAATGTATTGACGAGGCATTGAAAGATGATTCATGAGAGTTATCAAAATGCAAGAAGAGTTGAACCAATTTGAGAGAAATGATGTGTGGAAGCTTGTTCCGAGGCCAAATGACCATTTAGTTATTGGTACTGTTAGGATCGGAGCGGCACTAAGAGGGGGGGGTGAATTAGTGCAGCGGATTAAAACTTCGGTTTTAGAAAAATCTTTCGTATGATAAGAACGGAACTTGAAAGACTTAACTTGAAAGCGTATTCTTGAAGTTGCGCAGCAAAGATAATAAGGAACTAAAGCATGTAAGAAGGTTTGCAGTAATGTAAACATCAATAATGAAATGCAAACCAGAGATTACGCCGATTTTAGAGTGGTTCGGTCAAATGACCTACATCCACTTGCGAGGCCCCTCTTCGATGAGGCTCCCACCTTCCACTAGCAAATCTCTTGAAATGGAAGGATAAATACCCCTCTTATAACCTTTTACAAATAGCTCAACCTCTTACAAATTTTCAATAAGAAAGAAGGAGGAGAACTCTCTAGCAAATTGAAAACAAGACTTGCTAAGACTTTCTAAGACTTTTCTCTCAATCAAAATGCTTCTCAAAAGTTGTAATCTCAGCTGAGATTTGAGGGGTATTTATAGGCCTCAAGAGGATTTAAATTTTGGGCTCTAAAATTTGAATTCTCTTTGGGTTCCCGATGCTGGCGGTGCCACCGCCCATCGTTCGGGTGCTGGGAGGTGCAACCGCCCAACCCAGGAGGTGTCACCGCCCAGCTCTCGGGTGCTGGGCGGTGCTACCGCCCAGCCAGGCGGTGCCACCGCCTGGCTCTCCGATTTCACTGGTTTGGCTTAATTTTAGCCCAAACCATATCTGACTTTGGGCTCAGTTGGCCCCTAACCAGGATATAGGATTATCTCTTAATCCTAATCCTAATTACAAGTGAACTACATAACAAAAACACATCCTAAGCAAGCTTTCAACCGCGAACGTCGAGTCTTGTTTCGGCGAGCTTTCCGACGAACTTCTTCCGACAGACTCCCATCAAGCTCCCGATCTTGTGATGACTTTAACGAGTAGTCGAGCCTTCTCGGTGATCTCCGTGAACCTCCGACGATCTCTTTGGCGAACTTCTGAAAATTCCGATAGGTTCCCGATTTCTTCTCGGTTGGTTCCGGCAGCATCTCCGACGATTCTTCGGACTCTTAAACGTCCATCGATCTTGACTCCGGTATTCTTGCTTTGTGTTTTCTGGTTATCGTAGTTAATCCTGCACACTTAACTCAATAATATGGATTAGATCAATTAACCCATCAATTGATTTCATCATCAAAATCCGAGATTCAACAATCTCCCCCTTTTTGATGATGACAATCAATTGATGACGGAGTTAAACATAACTCCCCCTATCTATATGCCATATTATGAGAAGATGAAAACACTTGAATTCCATCCATAGAATTCAAGCATAAACCGATAAGTTCTAACCGTAGAACTTATCGTCATTCTCATTAAGCAATAGTAAATACAAAACTTCGATGAAAATCATAATAAGAGACAATTTTTACTACGATAGAAGATAAAGATTTTCAACATGATGTAAATGTAAGGCATGCCTTTAATATGATCAATCAATCTTGCAATATTTTCAAGGATTTTGCAAGGCATATAAGACATTTATATCACACAAGTTTTTGTAATTCATATAAGTCATGCTATTGTTATGGTGTAAGTCATCACTTAGTCATCATTTCTCCCCCTTTGTCATCAACAAAAAGAGACAAGCCAGCTAATTGATGATCATAGAAAAAAGGTTTAGCATTTAATAGGAACCAAAGTTCATCATTTAAATTTGCCAGAAATAGTTTATCCAAAAGACATCATCATTTATGCAGATCAAAACAGTAGTTATCGAAAAGGAAGGATCAGTTATCGTTCAATCGATGACAAACTTTGAACTTGTTGTTAAAAGCAAACAAAACAGAATAAAAAGATACATCAATTTAATCCTTAGGAGGTAATCCACAGTGCTGATACAGGATATCTATTTTTTCATTCATTTGTCGTAGTGTCTTCAAAATTTCAACTTGTTGATTCTGAATTTGTACTTGCTGAGATTTGATCTGAGACAGTTCCGCCATAATGAGATCTTCAGAGGAGGAAACAGGAGCTGAAGGTGCTGCGCCAAAGGGACTAGGAGGAGGAGATTCATTTCCCATAAGAATTGGTGTTTCGGGGTGTTCTATTGGTTGAGGAATTGGATCCATCCTTCTAGGCTGCCTAACCCATATGCCATTGCTAAAAGTGCACCTAAGTCTTTTCAGTAGGTTTTTATTTATTATGTTATATCGATCATTTTGAATAGATTCTTCATCGGGTGGAATGCAAATGTTATAGGCATGAAGAAATCTAGTGATTAACCTCCCATATGGCAATATAGTATCTTTAGCCATAATATCCTACATGTGTTGACGAATTAAGTACCCAAAACAATTATGCTGACCGGTCATAATCCAATACATGGTTCCTATCTCTATTTGACTTATTTCGTCAAGATGAAATTGTTTGGGGAATATGATGCTTGTGATAATGTGATGAAGAATTTTAGAGTTAAAAGGCAGTAAGTGTTCACAGCTCTTGGGTAGAAAGTTAAGGTTTGGATTTGCAAAAATTGTTTCTACGGCTTCGGTATAGGTTGCTCCTATTGTGTTGACGTCCCATTTACCTTTAAAATAGCATCCCCTATCTTTTTCAGTTATGCCAATTAGCTCACAAATAGTGCTGTCAAATATTCTAATGGGTGTTCCTAGAAGGTAAGTGCTTAGGCTATCGTTGTCCTCATATAGGTTGGCATAGAACAATCTAACTAATCGCGGATAGATTGGTTCATCTATTTGTAGTAGAGGTAGAGCTTCTAGGTGTGCAAACCACCTAATGGGTTCTAAGTCCTCTAGTTCATCCAGATCAACGTATTTTCCCTTATGGATACATCGTGTTTCAAATTTTGGAAAGCTAAGGGCTACCTCTTTTGATCTAAAAAGATCATGGTCAAATGAATCTCCTTCAATCCTTTTTTCTTTTGATCTCTTAGGAGCCATTATCTAGACAAGATGATGATGAAATTTATGAAAAATAAGCAAGGGAAAGAGGAAAGAAAAGAGGGAATGGGATACCAAAAAGAGGGATTTCAAGTGTTACCTTGTGGAGATTATGTTGAGAGATGGAAAGTTTGGACCACCAAGAATCCTTCTCCAATGCTTCTAAGAGTTAGAATGAGGTTTAGAGGGAATGAGAGAGGGTTTTGAGAGCCTTTTTTTCGGGTTGGGGGCGGTGTCACCGCCGGCCCTAACCCCTCGGGTTAATAAGGGTCGCTCGGTCGGTGTCACCGCCTGGCGCCCGAGCGCCAGGCGGTGCAACCGCCGGATCTAGCGGTGCCACCGCTGGCATCCCGCGGAGGAAAGAAAAAAATTTTTCTTCCTCCCTTTTGTTTAGCTTCTTCCCTCAAGATCATAAGTTATACTTTAATGGATCATTTTGAATTGAAGAAGAAGGAAGAAATCAAATCCACAAAAGAAAGGAAAAGGACGAGTCATTTTTCGTGAAGCTCATTTTAGGGACAATTTAACATGCCTAATTCCCTTCTAATGAATTCAAATTGATCTTCGTTCAAAGCTTTTATAAATATATCTACTAATTGATGCTTTGTGTCAATGAATTCTAGAACAACATTGTTAAGGACATGATCGCGTATGAAATGATGCCTAACGTCGATGTGCTTAGTTCTAGAGTGCTGAATTGGATTTTTAGTAAGACATGTGGCACTAGTATTATCACATTTTATGGGAATGTTTTTAAAGTGAATTCCATAGTCTTCTAATGTATTTTTCATCCAAATGACTTGTGCACAACATGCACTTGCAGCAATGTATTCGGCTTCCGCCGTAGATAGTGCAACTGAATTTTGTTTCTTGGAAGTCCAAGAAACAAGTGCATGTCCTAAAAATTGGCATGTTCCGGATGTACTTTTTCTATCTATCCTGCATCCGCCAAAATCGGCATCTGCATAAGCTATTAGATCGAATTTTTCAGATTTTGGATACCACAATCCTAAATTTAGAGTTCCTTTAAGATACCTAAATATTATTTTAACACTCTTTAGATGAGATAATTTAGGATTAGATTGAAACCTAGCGCAAAGTCCTACACTAAACATAATATCTGGTCTAGTCACGGTGAGGTAGAGTAGACTACCTATCATTCCCCTATAAGTTTTTTGATCGAAATTTTTACTATTTTCATCCATATCTAACTTAGTCGCAGTACTCATAGGGGTGTTTATTGCTTTTGAATTATCCATGTTAAATCGTTTTAACAATTCTAATGTATATTTGGATTGATTAAGAAATATACCATCACTAAGTTGTTTGATTTGTAATCCTAAAAAGAAAGTTAATTCACCCATTAAACTCATTTCAAATTCATGACTCATACATTTGGCAAATGATTCACATAGTGATTCATCCGAAGAGCCAAAAATAATATCGTCAACATAAATTTACACAATAAGAAAATTATTTTCAAAATGTTTAATAAACAATGTAGTATCAACCTTGCCTTTGGTAAAATTATTTAAAATAAGAAAGGAACTAAGCCTTTCATACCAAGCTCTAGGAGCTTGTTTCAAGCCATAGAGAGCTTTAGTCAATTTGAATACATGATTAGGAAGAAGAGAATTTTCAAATCCGGGAGGTTGTTCGACATATACTTCTTCGGAAATAAAACCATTCAAGAAAGCACTTTTGACATCCATTTGAAATAGTTTAAAATTATTACTACTAGCATAGGCAAGGAGCATCCTTATGGCTTCTAATTGAGCCACGGGAGCGAAGGTTTCTTCGTAATCGATACCTTCTTCTTGGTTGAAACCTTTGGCCACTAATATAGCCTTGTTTATAACCACGATACCATTTTCATCTTGCTTATTTCTAAAGACCCACTTAGTACCTATGACTAAGTGGTCACTTGGTCTAGGAACAAGCTTCCATACCTCATTCCTCTCAAATTGGTTCAATTCTTCTTGCATTGCAATGACCCAAAAATCATCTTTTAAGGCTTCGTCAATGTATTTAGGTTCAATTTGAGAAAGGAAAGCGGCGTTAGCACAAAAATTCTTGAAAGAAGAACGAGTTTGAACCCCTTTTGTTGTATCTCCTATAATTAGCTCCTTTGGATGAGCATCTACATACTTCCATTCTTTGGGTAAAGAAATTTCGGAAGAAGATGCATTCAAATGGCTATTTTGAGGAGGGGGTTCGTTTAAATTCAAATTATCAAAACCAAGATCATCATCAAAATCATTTTTCTTTAAATCAGAAATTTCATTAAAAACTACATGAATAGACTCTTCTATTACTAAGGTCCTTTTGTTAAAGACACGAAAGGCCTTAGAAACGGAGGAGTAACCAAGAAAAATGCCTTCATCAGATTTAGCATCAAATTTACCTAGGGCATCCTTTTCATTTAAAATGAAGCATTTACAACCAAAAACTTTAAAATA
Source organism: Musa acuminata AAA Group (assembly GCF_036884655.1). Lineage (NCBI taxonomy): Eukaryota > Viridiplantae > Streptophyta > Magnoliopsida > Zingiberales > Musaceae > Musa > Musa acuminata. The sequence goes on from NC_088340.1 coordinate 28,675,241, forward strand.
AAAAATATTTAGTTTTTTGTTATTCCATAATTCATAGGGAGTTTTTGATAGAGATGGTCTTATTAGGACCCTATTCATGATGTAACAAGCCGTATTTACGGCTTCAGCCCAAAAATATTTGGGTAAACTATGTTCATTTAACATAGTTCTTGCCATTTCTTGTAGGTTTCTATTTTTCCTTTCAACTACTCCATTTTGTTGAGGATTTCTTGGAGTTGAGAAGTTATGATTGTACCCATTAACTTCGCAAAAATTTTGAAAGTCACGGTTTTGGAATTCACCACCGTGATCACTCCGAATTGATGAAATCATGAAGCCTTTTTCATTTTGAGTGAGTTTACAAAACTTAGAGAAACACTTGAAGCAATCACTTTTGTGAGCTAAGAAATAGGTCCAAGTGTATCTAGAGTAGTCATCCACAATCACAAAAGCATATTTGCTTCCACCTAGACTTGTTGTATCAATTGGTCCAAATAAGTCCAAATGGATCAATTGTAATGGTCTAGTGGTGCTAATTTGATTTTTTGGTTTGAAGCTTGTTTTTATTTGTTTGCCTAGTTGACATGCATCGCATACCTTATCCTTAATAAACTTCATATTCGGAATCCCTCGTACTAATTCTTGAGATGAGATTTTAGATATTGTTTTCATGCTTGCATGACCTAATCTCCTATGCCAAAGCCAAGCATCATCATTTACGGTGGAGAAACACATTTCATTACCTAGTTCATCAAGATTGATGGTATAGACATTATTTTGTTTTAAAGCAATCATAGTCATGTTATGATTTGGTTTTTCAATAATGCACATATTTGATTCAAATCTAACGATATAACCTTTATCGCATAGTTGACTAATACTTAAGAGATTGTGTTTCAATCTATCAACTAGTAAAACATCATCAATGGAAAAACTAAATTTGTTACCAATAGTTCCCTTGCCAATGATTTTGCCTTTGTTGTTGTCTCCGAAGGTGATGAACCCTTCTTCTTTGCTAGTGAGTATAGAGAAATGAGATGGATCTCCAGTCATATGTCTTGAGCATCCACTATCGAGATACCATCTCTTGCTCCTAGCTTGTGGGTTTGTCTATAAATGAGGATGATTTTTAGGTACCCATTTGATTTTGGGTGCCTAAAAAATTGACCCACTAATTTTGTTATTTATTATTGAATCCTTTATAGTTCCTTTAGGAACCCATATTAATTTTTGTGAACTAATTTTCCTAAATAGACATTTGTAGGCAATATGTCCGGATTTGCAACAGAAGTTGCATTTCATATAAGAGGAAACATGTAATGTAGGTCCTTTTATGAAAGTGGTAGGATTTTGATGTAATCCTTTTACAAATCCAATTCCATTTCTATTTGCGATGTGACCCTTGTGTGCAAGGATCATATCTAATCCTTTGCTACCAACCTTAAACTTGTTTAAGGTTTCTTTAAGAAGCAAATTTTCATTTTTTATTGCTTCTAAATACTCACACTTAGAGCATGGAGGAGTTTGAAGATTCTCAAACTTATCTTGTAGCAAAGCATGCTCTTTCTTTAAGATACTTAACTTCTTGCTAACAATTCTATATTCATCAAATAATTCATGAAAAGCGATAGAGAGTTCTTCAAAAGATAAATCTTCATTAAATAAATCACATACCTCTTCTCCTAAAGCCATTAGCGCGTAATGAGCAACTTGCTCGGTGTTGGACTCCTCTTCTTCGGACGCACTTGAATCATCCCACGTTGCCTTGAGCGCCTTCTTCTTTGATATTCTCTTTTTGTCTTGAGGACAATCGTTCTTGTAGTGTCCCGGTTTTTTGCATTCATAGCAAATCACTTAGTCCTTCTTTTGTTCAAATTTTTTTTTTGTATTATTTTTAAATTTGTTCTTTCTTAAGTATTTCTTAAATTTTTGAGTCAAAAGTGCAATGTCATTGTCACTGTCCTCATCACTTGATGTTCCTTTCAAGTAGTCTTCTTGTGATTTGAGTGTCATATCCTTCCTGTTCTTTGGAAGGGGGTTCTCGAGCTCGTCATGAGCTTGACATGTCATTTCGTAGGTCATTAGAGACCCAATGAGTTCTTCAAGAGGGAATGCTTTAAGGTCTTTGGCCTCTTGAATGGCCGTAACTTTTGGATCCCAACTTTTAGGGAGAGATATTAAGATTTTAGTTACTAGTTCAAAGTTAGTAAAATCTTTACCAAGAGCTTTGAGTCCATTGATGACATCCGTAAACCGGGTGTACATGTCTCCGATGGACTCACTTGGTTTCATTCGGAAAAGTTCGTAAGAGTGCACAAGGATGTTGATTTTGGACTCTCTCACTCGGCTAGTGCCTTCATGAGTGACCTCAAGAGTTCTCCAAATATCAAAGGCCGAATCACAAATTGAAACACGATTAAATTTATTTTTGTCTAGTGTACAAAACAAGGCATTCATAGCCTTTGCATTTAAAGCAAAAACCTTCTTCTCCGATTCATTCCATTCGCTCATCGGAAAAGAAGATTTTTGAAATCCGTTTTTAACAATAGACCAAAGCTCAAAGTCCATAGAAATGAGGAAGATCCTCATGCGAGTCTTCCAATATGTGTAATCTGACCCATTAAACAAAGGTGGTCGTGCAATAGAGTGGCCCTCTTGCATGCCGGAGGAAGCCATCTCTCTTGGGTATTAAACCAAATATAAGAGATAACCTTGCTCTGATACCACTTGTTAGGATCGGAGCGGCACTAAGAGGGGGGGTGAATTAGTGCAGCGGATTAAAACTTCGGTTTTAGAAAAATCTTTCGTATGATAAGAACGGAACTTGAAAGACTTAACTTGAAAGCGTATTCTTGAAGTTGCGCAGCAAAGGTAATAAGGAACTAAAGCATGTAAGAAGGTTTGCAGTAATATAAACAGCAATAATGAAATGCAAACCAGAGATTACGCCGATTTTAGAGTGGTTCGGTCAAATGACCTACATCCACTTGCGAGGCCCCTCTTCGATGAGGCTCCCACCTTCCACTAGCAAATCTCTTGAAATGGAAGGGTAAATACCCCTCTTACAACCTTTTACAAACTGCTCAACCTCTTACAAATTTTCAATAAGAAAGAAGGAGGAGAACTCTCTAGCAAATTGAAAACAAGACTTGCTAAGACTTTCTAAGACTTTTCTCTCAATCAAAATGCTTCTCAAAAGTTGTAATCTCAGTTGAGATTTGAGGGGTATTTATAGGCCTCAAGAGGAAATTTTGGGCTCCAAAATTTGAATTCTCTTTGGGTTCCCGATGCTGGCGGTGCCACCGCCCAGCGTTCGGGTGCTGGGAGGTGCAACCGCCCAGCCCAGGAGGTGTCACCGCCCAGCTCTCGGGTGCTGGGCGGTGCTACCGCCCAGCCAGGCGGTGCCACCGCCTGGCTCTCCGATTTCACTAGTTTGGCTTAATTTTAGCCCAAACCATATTTGACTTTGGGCCCAGTTGGCCCCTAACCAGGATATAGGATTATCTCTTAATCCTAATCCTAATTACAAGTGAACTACATAACAAAAACACATCTTAAGCAAGCTTTCAACTGCGAACGTCGAGTCTTGTTTCGGCGAGCTTTCCGATGAACTTCTTCCGTCGGACTCCCATCAAGCTCCCGATCTTGTGATGACTTTAACGAGTAGCCGAGCCTTCTCGGTGATCTCCATGAACCTCCGACGATCTCTTCGGCGAACTTTCGAAAATTCCGATATGTTCCCGATTTCTTCTCGGTTGGTTCCGGCAGCATCTCCGACGATTCTTCGGACTCTTAAACGTCCATCGATCTTGACTCCGGTATTCTTGCTTTGTGTTTTCTGGTTATCGTAGTTAATCCTGCACACTTAACTTAATAATATGGATTAGATCAATTAACCCATCAATTGATTTCATCATCAAAATCCGAGATTCAACAGGTACTAATTGGATCTTTAGAAACAAGCAAGATAAATTTGGTATCGTAGTTAGAAACAAGGCTAGATTAGTGGCCAAGGGTTTCAACTAAGAAGAAGGTATCGATTATGAAGAAACCTTCGCTCTTGTGGCACAATTAGAAACCATAAGAATGCTCCTTGCCTATACTAGTAGTAATAATTTTAAGTTATTTCAAATAGATATTAAAAGTGCTTTTCTTAATGACTTTATTTTCGAAGAAGTTTATGTTGAACAACCTCCTAGATTTGAGAATGATAATTTTTCAAATCATGTGTTTAAATTGACTAAAACTCCCTATGGATTGAAACAAGCCCCAAGAGCTTGGTTTGAGAGACTAACCTTATTTCTTATCCAAAATAATTTCTCTAAAGGCAAGGTCGATACCATATTATTTATTGAAAATAATTTTTTTATTGTTCAAATTTATATTGATGATATTATTTTTGGTTCCACGAATGAATCTTTATGGCAATCGTTTGCAAAGAGTATGAGTCTAGAGTTTGAAATGAGTTTGATGGGGGAACTACCCTTCTTTTTAGGTTTACAAATCAAATAACTTAATGATGGTATTTTTCTTAGTCAAACAAAATATGCATTAGACTTATTAAAATAGTTTAATATAGATAGTTCAAAGGCTATCAATACTCCTATGAGTATCTCCACAAAAATAGACATTGATGAAAGTGGAGAAACCTTTGATCAAAAAGCTTATTGGGGCATGATATATAGTTTACTATACCTCACCGCAACTAGATCGGACATTATGTTTAGCGTGGACTTTATGCTAGGTTTCAATCTAATCCTAAGATATCTCATCTTAAAGTAGTTAAAAGAATTTTTAGATATTTTAAAGGAACCACTAATCTAGGATTATGGTATCCAAAATCTGAAAACTTCGAATTGATTGCTTATGCTTATGTGGATTTTGCTGGATGTAGATTAGATATAAAAAGCACATTCAGAACACGTCAATTCTTAGGATCTACACTTGTCTCTTGGTCTTCCAAGAAACAAAACTCGGTTGCACTATCTACAACCGAAGCCGAATACATAGCTGTGAGTACATGTTGTGCACAAGTTGTGTGGATGAAAAATACTTTAGAGAATTATAAGATTCACCTTAAGAACATTCCCATAAAATGTGATAACACAAGTACAATATGTTTAACAAAAAATCAAATTCAACACTCTAGAACTAAACATATTAACATTAGGGAACATTTTATATGAGATCATGTTAATAACCATGATGTAATTTTAGAATTCATTGATATAAAACATCAATTAGTCGATATCTTTACAAAACCTTTAAATGAAAAATAATTTGATTTTATTAGAAGAGAGTTAGGAACGTTAATTTGTCCGAATGCATGAATTTGATCCTTTCTGAACTTTCTCGATTCTTTAAAACTCTCTTGAAATTATGTCATGAATAAGGCTTTCATGAAATCCGAAATATGAATATACTAAGTATCAAATTTTTAATGAGAAATGGATTTGATTTATGAAGGTTTATTCATGGAATTTCTCTTTTATCCTTTATATTGTGCTTCTTTCACATGAATTCTTCCTTACTCTTCTCATGAAAGAAGAATTTTTATGAATTTTCACTTACGAGATGATCACTTGCAAGAATGAGGATTTGATTTCACATGAATATTTTGATCTTTTTTCATGAATCCCTTCTTTTTGTCAAAATTGAAGTATGATTTAATGAAACTTATTTACTGTTTTTGACTTAGTTCAAATCATTTCATAAATTTGGTTCTTAATGGATTCCCTCCTTACTTTCCTTCCTCTTCTTCATGCAAAGTTTTGATGACAAAGGGGGAGAAGTTGATGAAATCTCTCTCTTTAATATTAATAACTTTTGATGTTGAGAACTTTTGAATATTACCATGCAATGATGCAATATCTATTAGATAAATTAGTATGAAACTTGCTTGAATTTTTACTACACTTGCATTGCTGAAACGTTCTCCTTTTTGTTGATGACAAAGGGGGAGAAATGATACCAAAATGTGGCAAATTGATGACAAATGAATGCAATGTATCTTATCATAAATACTTATCATAAATACTTGAAATGTTTCATGAATGCTTGATAAATGTCTTTTATTTTGATAAGATATCATGAGCTCAACTTGCTATCTTATGATGAATTGCTATCTTTGTCGTCTTGCTATATTTCATATTTGAAATTCGTATCATACTTGAAAATGATAATTGTCTATCATTGAACTTGAAAATGGATGTCCTGCCTTAACATCATTTTCATTGATAAATACGTGGCATCGTATTTTAAGAATGTTAAATCATAATAGGAATCATGATGTGCATGTTGATAAGTTTAATTGAACCTAACTTATCAGTTTGATACTTGAATTCAAATGCCTTGAATTCAAGAATGTCTTTTCTTAAGTATGGCATATATGTAGGGGGAGTAAAGGTTAACTCCTTCACCAATTGGTTATCATCATAAAAAGGGAGAGATTGTTGAATCTCAGATTTTGATGATAAAATCAATTGGTAAATTATTTGACCTAATATGTGTTGAGATAAGTGTTCAGGATTAACTACAATAGCAGTAAGGCATAATGCAGATGATGGGCCAGAGTTGAAGATTCAGACGATGTACCAAAAGTGTGTCGAGAGCTCGCCGAGAGTTCATTGGGAGTTTGCCGGAGGCTCGTCAGAAGATCACCAAGAGCTCGTCGAAAGATTGTCGAGAGCTTGTCGAAAGATCGCCGAGGGCTCATCGGAAGATCACTGAGAGTTCGTCGGGAGTTTTCCGGAAGCTCGTCGGAAGTTTCGCCGAGAAATTCGTCGGAGGTTTATTGAAAGAAAATTATACATACCGAACTAATTGCTTGCCTTAATCGTAGTTAGAACATAAATTGAGTTAGGATTGGGAGGTAATCTTACTAACTTAGTTAAGAGCCAACTAGGCTCTTAACAGGGCTGAATTGGGCCAAATTGAATAGCCCATTCAGCACCTGAAATCACGACCGACGGTGGCACCGCTTGGGTGACCTAGTCTCCGAGGTGGTTTGGGTGGTGGTACTGCCGGCAGTTCATGTTGCCAGTAGTGGTACCACCCTTGTCAAACAGTGGTACCACTAGAGCTCGATCTTCGAGCTCTGTCAAGCGGTGGTACCGCCCAGTAATGACAGTGATACCACTAGTACCTCGAAAAATCAGGATAAGACACTTTTTGGCTCCAATTTTGAAGTCATTAGAGCCTATAAATACCCCACCCTTTTCTACATAAAAGGACACGAATGTTTTGGCATAATCTTGAGTCTTTGAAGTGTTAAAGTGTTATAAAAGTGCTAGAGTACTCCTCCTCCCTTTCTAAGTGTTGAGATCATTCAAGACAGATGTGAGACTTATAAGGGTTATCTCCTAAATCCATAAAAAGAAGAAAGCGCTGTAAAAGGTGGTTGGTCTTCGCTTATTGAAGGAAGGCCATTAGTGGACGCTGGTGACCTCAATAGAGGAGGAATCCGAAAGTGGATGTAGGTCACAACGACCGAACCACTCTAAATTCTGGTTTCCATTTCACCTTGAGCAATTTACCTCTTTCTTGCAAGCTACTTTACCTTCTTACTGCTTTCTCTATGCTCCCATATGCTTTCAAATTAAAATATTTATAAAATGATTTTCGTCGGAATCGGGTTTAATCGAAATAAAGACTTTCGAAACAGGTAATTTTTCCATTGCACTAATTCACCCCTCCCTCTTAGTGCCGCTCTTGATCCTAACATTATCCTGGGTTTCTAGGGTACTAGCGAGACAATTGCTTGACAACCTTGCTTTGGTGATACTACTGCTAGTCTGAATAGTACGATTGCCTGATAGAGCCTCGGAGACTGGCTTTGACGATACCACCACCTGTTAGGCGGTACCACCACCTTTCAAGTGGTATTGATAGCATTAACTACTGATGGTACCATCGCCTAGTCTAGGAGACCGAGCCTCAAGCGGTTTTACTACTAGCCCTAGTGGTGCCACTGCTTGATGTGGCTCCAGTTCATTGAATGGGCTATCCATCCGGCCCAATTCAGCCTTGATTCGGACCCAATTAGCCCAAACTAACTCAAATTGACTCCTAACTATGATAATTAAGACTAAACCAATTATAATTCAACAAATCTTAGTTGTTCAGCATGTCAATTGTTCATTCAAACTTCCGGTGAACTTCCGACGAACTCTTGGCGAGCTTTCGGTGCATTGTTCGACCCTTTGGCATAATGCCTGATCCATCCGTTCTCGGCGCATTATTTGATTCTTCTAACCTAATTCCCGATCTTTGACTCTGGCCCAACATTCGATTCTTTAATTATTTTATATTTTCATGGTCATAGTTAGTCCTATATTACTTTTCTGGATTAGATCAATTAATTTGATCATCGAAATTCGAGATTCAACATTAGCCTTTGTCCTTTGTTGGTCATTCTTAGCAACATTTGCTTTACCTGGTTTGCCTTTGCCCTTTTTAAGGGACTTTTCTACATTCTTTTTTTTTCTGGTCTCACTAGCATAGAGAACTAGCTTCTCTTACTTAATGGTGCTCTTAGCCTACCTTAACATACTAAGGAGTTCAAAGAGAGTCACCTCAAGCTTGTTCATATTAAAATTTGTGATGAACTAAGAAAAGGAATTTGGTATGGACTGAAGCACAAGATCCATACACAAGTTATCTTCTAGGATCATTCCTAGACCGATGAGTTTCTCTATCCACTCAATCATCTTAAGGATATGGTTCTGAACCGGTGTCCTCTTAGTAATCCTAGCACGAAAGAGACTCTTGTATATCTCAGATCGCTGAGTCCTTCTCTATTCCTCAAACAATTTATGGAGATGTAGAAGAATAAATCCAGCATCCAGCTTTTCATTCTATCTCTGTAACTCGGGAGCCATGCCTACCATGTAACACTGAGTAAAAGTGGAGTCATCTATGTACTTCACATAGCGAATGATCTCATCCTCGATTATCCCTTCCTCAAGCGTAGGCATTACTATATCAAGGACGTATATAATTTTCTCTACCGTGAGAATAATTCTCAGGTTGTGGAGCCAATCCGTAAAATTTGAACCAGTGAGGTGGTTGACATCAAGTATACCACGTAAGGGATTTTAAAGCCATATTTTTCAAAAAATAAATATATAGTAGAAATAAATAATATATAAATTTTACAAAAGTAAATAATTAAGATAAGGTCTTCTATCTTATTCTACTCTTATTATTTTCTCATAGATCATATAACTCCCTCCGATATATGAATCGGAGATCCCCAACGGATCTCTAGTGAGGATTAGGATCCAATCGGCATCTTAAAGTAACCTCGAGGGACTTGACCAATCATGCTAAGCTTGAAAATGTAGGCAACTCTTATTGATCACAAATCTTTATGATTCCCATCCTATTTAGCATCCAAACTACCATGGCCTCAAGGGACTCGACCAACCATGATGTTCGGTTAAGTCATCACCATCGTTACAAGATGAGTTTGATTTGATAATATGCCCTCGAGGGACTCGACCAAGTGTACCATATACTTAGGTCACTAGTAACATCTCTATATCATAGGCAAGATATCAAATCATGATATAGGTGAGTCTCGAGAGACTCGACCACCTCAACCTATGATGGGAATTGATTTTTCCTATAACGATGGAAGGCCACGTGGGTCAATCTAATTGTCTCATGTTTACTGACTTAATATTATCGAGAGAGGAGATTTTGATTCAGTCTCCTATGATGTGTCACACACATATATATTTAATGTATATCTACATCGCATGCAAATATATATGCATATCCAGTAGGAGTATGAGCAATCACACATCATATGAGCAATCACACTAGATGTTCATGGACCACAGCTTAATATGATCAGGCCTGAGCAAGTGGGTCCAATCACTTACATCATGATCTATGTGTACATCGGTGCATCTCCATGCCATGTGATCGTCCATCTCGTCCTCGTTGGTTTTGTCCACATCTCGACGCATCTCCATATGTTGAGATTATCCGTCTCGATTTTATGGGTGCCACCATCACCTCCACGCTCCTATTGCACCTCCCTGTGTAATTATAACATAATCACAGGCACATAAGCCTGATAATAAATGAGAAAAATTAGAGGCTCGCAGGCCCTAATAATAGTAATCATATCATATGTACACACACATCACACGGCCCATGATCATCCGTCCACATCACGCATCACATGTATATATCACCATGTAGATTACTAGATAATAATAGTTAATTAAACTAATTAATTAATTATATATAGCATTTTGGGAACCCTACCATAGGGTGCCCCACATGGCTGGTAGTCCCTTTTGTGGCTAGGAAAACCTAGCCTTTAGGGACTCCCCTGTAATATCCCTCGCTTTTAAAAATTATTAATAAAGATTTATTTATAAATTGGAGGACCTATATGTAAATATAGAAATTTCAAAGACTAAACTGTTAAGTTGTAAAAAAAAGTAAATAAAGAAAAACCGAAAATTTCGGTTTTATCCCACCGCCTCCCACGCACTCTCTGTTTCTTCGAGAAACAGAGAGGAGCGGTGGGGCATGAGGAGTGAAGAAAAGAAGAAGAAGAGGGAAAAGAAGAGAGGAGGAAGAAGAGAGGAAGAAGAGGGAGAAGAGAAGAAGAAGAAGAGGAGGTGGCTGCAGCGTGGGCTGCAGCAAGGAGCTGTGGGGCGTGGGGAGAAGAAGAGAGGAAGAAGAGGGAGAAGAGAAGAAGAAGAAGAAGAAGAAGAAGAAGAAGAAGAAGAAGAGAGGAGGATAGCTGCGGCAAGGCTGCAGCGAGGAGGTGTGTGGCTTTGGGGAGGAAAAGGGAAGAGGAGAAGAAGAGAAGGAGAAGAAGAGGGAAAAGAGAGGCAGCTGCAGCAGCCAGGGCTGCAGCACCTCTGTTCCCGCAGGTGGAAACAGAGGAGAGGATGTGTGCGGCGTTGAGGATGAAAAGGGAAGAAGAAGAAGAAGAAGAAGAAGAAGAAGATAGCTGCGGCAAGGCTGCAGCGAGGAGATGTGTGGCCTTGGGGAGGAAAAGGGAAGAGGGGAAGAGGAGAAGAAGAAGAAGAGGAAGAGAAAGAGGTGTGATACCTCTGTTTCCTGCAGAGGAAACAGAGGAGAGGGTGTGTGTGACGCCGGGGAAGAAGGGGCTGCAGCTGCGGCGATGGCAGCTGCAGCTGGAAGAGAAGAAGAAGAGGAAGATGAGCAGGGGAGGAGGGAGAGGTTGCGGCCGTGGCTGCGGCCGCGACTGCAGCAGTTGCAGCGGGGAGAGAAGAAGAAGAAAGGAAGGAGAAGGAAGAGGAGAAGGGAAAGAAGTAGCTGCGGCTGCGGTTGTGGCAGCTGCAGCTATGGCAGGGAAAGAGGAAGAGAAAAAGGAAAGGAAGAAGAAGAGAAAGGGAAGGAGAGGAAGAAGAGAGGAAGAGGAGAAGGGGCTGCGGCTGCGGCGATGGCAGCTGCAGCTGTGGCAGGGAAAGAGAAAAAGGAAAGGAAGAAGAAGAGAAAGGGAAGGAGAGGAAGAAGAGAGGAAGAGGAGAAGGGGCTGCGGCTGCGGTGATGGCAGCTGCAGCTGTGGCTGGGAAAGAAGAGAAGGAAAGGAAGAAGAAGAGAAAGGGAAGGAGAGGAAGAAGAGAGGAAGAGGAGAAGGGGTGGCAGCTGCGGTAGTGGCAGCTGCAGTTGGAAGAGAAGTAGGAGAGGAAATAGAGTAGCAGAGGAAGTAGAGGCTGCGGTTGTGGTGGCTGCGGCCATGGCTGCGACTGTGACTGCGGCAGTTGCAGCCGGGAAAGAAAGGAAAGGAAAGGGGAAAAAAAGGGGCTGCGGACGGGATTGCGGCCGCAGCGGCAGCGACTGCGTATGCAGCAGTTATGTCTGCGAGAGAAGGGAAGAAGGAAATAGTACAGTAGAAGGGGGCTGCGGTTGTGACCGCAGTTGCGGTCGTGGCTGCGATTGTGGCAGCGGCAGCGGCGGCGACTGTGGCAGCTGCGTTTGGGAAAGAAAAAGAAGGAATGAGAGTAAGAGAGAGCAGGTGACTGTGCCTCGATGTTCGACACGTGATGTAGTTACGAAGAAAGGAAGAAAATGGGAGCACAAAACGAAACAGAGAGAGGACACGGAGGAAAAGTAGAAAGATTGGATTGGCACCTTCCTTGGATATTCAGATCAAAATATTTGAAAGGCAAGTTCCCTGATCGTTTCTCCTATAATTGCTCTGATATGTCTTATTGCAAGTTCCCTGATCGTTTCTCCTATAATTGCTCTGATATGTCTTATTGCAAGTTCCCTAATCGTTTCTCCTATAATTGCTCTGATATGTCTTATTGCAAGTATCCTGATCTTTCCTCACTGTCAATTTTATCTCCACATTTGCTTTGAATATGAGGAACTTTGAATTGTTCTAGCCTTGCATTTGATATATCTCCTGTTTAGACGTAACGATTCGAATCTGTGCAACTTCTGAGATTCTGACCTTTTGATACCGAGCTGCCTATAAGCCTTTGTGGAAACTCTGATTTGTTCAAAACTGATTTCATTGGAACCTAGACTCGTAGACCTTTCCTTGATATATGGATTGAAAGATTTGGAATCTAAACACCTGCCCAGTTATCTGTTGAATCTGACATTATGAATTCTGCCAATAGAGATTTTGTTCTACGACTCTTGCTTACCAAATTATTTGTAACTCTCTCTGTTGGACATTTCAATTCATATGAAGCCTGTCTTATCTGAAAGTATTATCCAATGATTATTTCTGAGTAAATTGGAGCACGATTGATAGTTTGAATCATTTGTTCAATGTGCCTTCTGTATTCTGCCAGAAATCGAGCTTTGGTCGATTTCTCATATTCTGGTTTCATTCCTTTGGAAATTGATATCCTTTAGCTTTCTTATTCAATTGAGCTTTATATTACTTCTTTGAATTCTTGTATGCTCTTGTCCTAAAAATTATTTGCATTCTTGAAAACTGTTGTGTAACGTTTATGCTATATCATATTGACTCATATAGGCACATGTATATCCTATTATTCCGCATTTGCTTTCGATATGTGCCTATTCCAGTTTCATTCCTTTGGACATTGAATTCATCAAATCTTCTTATTGAATTGAGTTATATGTGATTGCTTGGATTCCATATGTGCCATTGCTTTCAATTCCTTTCAAATCTGTATATACTTGTGAAAGATTATTGCTTACTTCGGATTGACTCGTAAAGGCACATGTACGTTTTGTTGTTCCGCGTGTGCTTCCAATATATGCTACTTATTGTTGAAACTGCCCTTTTGTACTCTGGTGTGTGGGATTGTCTGGACCTTTGCCAGAAATGGTAAAGGGTATGCGCTGATTTGCCCGCTTTGTGGGGTCCCGCTTTGTGGGATATTCTGGTATGCGCTTATTTGCCCGCTTTGTGGGGTCCCGCTTTGTGGGATATTGCTTAGAGCCTGCGATGCTCTGCCGGCCCCCTTTGACTTCACCTAGACGTGGGTGGATGGAGCTCCCAGACGTGGGAGACTTTTGTCAGGTGGTCATTCAGAAATGGATGAATCACATTCTGACTGAGATCCCACTACACCTTCTGTATGTTTGATATGATATCCAGAGCTTTGGTTATGTGTTTCTGTACATGCTTTGGATAAGATTGATATGTTTGCAACGTCAAAGACGACGTTTGAGCTTCTGTACGGTATTTGTTATTGATATGCTCTGAAATGTTTCCTCCACTGTTGATATGTTTCGAAATGTTCCATATGTCGTTGATATGCTCCGGAACATTTCATACGCCATTGATATGCTCCAATTACTCTGTGCTCCATTTGCTATGAACTGATATGTTCTGAAATGTCCTATCTGCCATTGATATGCTCCAATTACTCTGTGCCCCATTTGTTATGAATCAAATATGTTTTGAATGACATGATACTTATGATTTTGTATCTAATGAGATGGTATCCTTGAGAATTCTTGTATTCTGCCTTACATTATGATACCTTACTCGTTTGAAACCGTTCCTTTTGTTCTGAATATGTTTTGTCACTTGTTGAGCCGTTTTTGGCTCACTCCGTTGTTATATAAATCTTTCAGGTCAGCTTGTCACTCTTCGAGATGTTTGATTTGGGATTGAGGCAGTGGATAGCTATTCAGAATTATGGGCAAGTCTTGTCGGTTGTTATGCTATTGTTGTATAAGCATATTTTGTATGTAATGAATTGTTCTGATGATCGAAATGGATATACTGTGTAAAAGTGTTAGAAGATCTCTGTTATTTGGAATTTCGGAATGTTAAGTCTAATTTATGACGATATGAACTTGTGATGAATAGTTGGAGTTCTGATTGTATAATTTATTTAGCTTGTGGATTTATAAATGTTGTTCATGTTTGTCAAGTTGGCTTGGGTTGCCATAAATGTGAAATATCGAGTGATGTGATATATGATTTTAAAATGCACAGGTTTTATGGATGTGAATTTGATTGAATGTTTTTCAGTGTCCTCAAACGTTAGTTTGGATCCTGGATTGGTTTGTGACGAAAAGTTTAAAAATCATGGATATATTTTGAGGGGACGTGACAGAGGTGGTATCAGAGCATGGTTTGAGGATTACTGAAATATTTGATATGTTGACGTGTAAAATATATTGAGGTCTAGTGAACTGTAGTGATCGGTGGAAATTTTCTTTGATGCATTTTAGGAATCTGGGATGACGAGGACATTTGGTCCTCCTATTTCATCTGATTTTGATTAATTAAGTGGGATGAATGGGGTAATCGGGGATATTGAATCAGAGTGGCACAGCATGGTGCACCTAATCCATTGGTGGCAGAAAAATGGATAATGCGAATAGAGAAGATATTTGATGTTCAAAATTGTTCTGATGATTAAACGATTTCTTTTGCCACCTTATATTGGAAGTAGAGGCTGATCATTAATGGGAACAAAAAAAAAAAATTTGAAGATCAGTGGCAAGAATGATAAGGACAAGTTTACCAAAAAAAAAAAGATTGAAAATGAATCAGAAAGTGATAACAAGAGGGTCGAGACATTTGAATTTGAAAAGGGAAGTCATCACAAAAGACTCAATCATGTGTGAATTGCAAGTTAAATTATGAAACAAGTTTGTGTTGGTGGGTGACTGGAGTCTATTCGTTTGTAGAAAGTTGGATCATAAAACAAAAGACTGCCATTTGAACAATAAGAAAGAGTCACTGTCTCATAAATCATCAGCCCATGTCAGAGTGTATGCTATCACTGAATATGATTCTAAAACTTCTGAATTAGTGATCAAAGGTATTATACATGTTTATGAAAGAATGCAAATATTTGTTTGACCATGGGTCCTATCTACGATTTGATTCGTAACATGTTGCCTATCACTTGGGTATTCAACCTAGACCACTGTATTATGTGATATATGTAAGTACAATCAATGGAGATTCTTTGATAACGAACTTGAATCTGGTCCTCTTGTCTGATTTTTGTTGGAGAACTTGAACTTTTGCTGATTTAGTTCTCCTAGAGATTTGGAGTTATGATATTATACTTGGTATGGATTGACTATCTTCTTATCATACCAGTATGGATTGGTATATAACGAATGATCACTTTTTGCATATTTGATCAACTGATCTTTTATTTTGAGAGTATTGGACATTATTTATCTCCTTGCCTAATGTATCCCAAGATGACTTGTTTGGATTACCTGCAAATGTGATTTTGCTTTTGATTTGGTCCTTGGGACAATCCTAAAATCTAAGCTTCTCTACAAAATGATATCATTTGAGTAAGCGGCATTAGAAAAACAACTACAAGGATTACTAAATGAGGATTTTATTTGGCTTAATATTTTATCATGAGGTGCTTTGGTGTTAGTTAAAAAGATGGATGGAACATTGAGGCTTTGTAATGATTATGGATAGTTGAATCAGGTGATCATCAAAAACGAGTATTTTCTGAAGTAACGACTTGCTTGATTAATTACAAGGTGCGCAAGTATTTTTAGAAATTGATTGAAGGTCGGGTTACCGTCTATTGAGGATCAAGGAGGAGAATATTTCGGTCACTCGTGAATAATTATGTAATTGTATTGTATTGATGAAACTATTTAAGAGTAGGAGGAGGAAATAAAGATATCATAATCCTCATCTTTTCATCGATTGAGCTATGATCAATTTAGAGGACTAAATTTTCTTTTAAGGGGGGGAGAGTGTAATATCCCTCGCTTTTAAAAATTATTAATAAAGATTTATTTATAAATTGGAGGACCTATATGTAAATATAGAAATTTCAAAGACTAAACTGTTAAGTTGTAAAAAAAAGTAAATAAAGAAAAACCGAAAATTTCGGTTTTATCCCACCGCCTCCCACGCACTCTCTGTTTCTTCGAGAAACAGAGAGGAGCGGTGGGGCATGAGGAGTGAAGAAAAGAAGAAGAAGAGGGAAAAGAAGAGAGGAGGAAGAAGAGAGGAAGAAGAGGGAGAAGAGAAGAAGAAGAAGAGGAGGTGGCTGCAGCGTGGGCTGCAGCAAGGAGCTGTGGGGCGTGGGGAGAAGAAGAGAGGAAGAAGAGGGAGAAGAGAAGAAGAAGAAGAAGAAGAAGAAGAAGAAGAAGAAGAGAGGAGGATAGCTGCGGCAAGGCTGCAGCGAGGAGGTGTGTGGCTTTGGGGAGGAAAAGGGAAGAGGAGAAGAAGAGAAGGAGAAGAAGAGGGAAAAGAGAGGCAGCTGCAGCAGCCAGGGCTGCAGCACCTCTGTTCCCGCAGGTGGAAACAGAGGAGAGGATGTGTGCGGCGTTGAGGATGAAAAGGGAAGAAGAAGAAGAAGAAGAAGAAGAAGAAGATAGCTGCGGCAAGGCTGCAGCGAGGAGATGTGTGGCCTTGGGGAGGAAAAGGGAAGAGGGGAAGAGGAGAAGAAGAAGAAGAGGAAGAGAAAGAGGTGTGATACCTCTGTTTCCTGCAGAGGAAACAGAGGAGAGGGTGTGTGTGACGCCGGGGAAGAAGGGGCTGCAGCTGCGGCGATGGCAGCTGCAGCTGGAAGAGAAGAAGAAGAGGAAGATGAGCAGGGGAGGAGGGAGAGGTTGCGGCCGTGGCTGCGGCCGCGACTGCAGCAGTTGCAGCGGGGAGAGAAGAAGAAGAAAGGAAGGAGAAGGAAGAGGAGAAGGGAAAGAAGTAGCTGCGGCTGCGGTTGTGGCAGCTGCAGCTATGGCAGGGAAAGAGGAAGAGAAAAAGGAAAGGAAGAAGAAGAGAAAGGGAAGGAGAGGAAGAAGAGAGGAAGAGGAGAAGGGGCTGCGGCTGCGGCGATGGCAGCTGCAGCTGTGGCAGGGAAAGAGAAAAAGGAAAGGAAGAAGAAGAGAAAGGGAAGGAGAGGAAGAAGAGAAAGGGAAGGAGAGGAAGAAGAGAGGAAGAGGAGAAGGGGCTGCGGCTGCGGTGATGGCAGCTGCAGCTGTGGCTGGGAAAGAAGAGAAGGAAAGGAAGAAGAAGAGAAAGGGAAGGAGAGGAAGAAGAGAGGAAGAGGAGAAGGGGTGGCAGCTGCGGTAGTGGCAGCTGCAGTTGGAAGAGAAGTAGGAGAGGAAATAGAGTAGCAGAGGAAGTAGAGGCTGCGGTTGTGGTGGCTGCGGCCATGGCTGCGACTGTGACTGCGGCAGTTGCAGCCGGGAAAGAAAGGAAAGGAAAGGAGAAAAAAAGGGGCTGCGGACGGGATTGCGGCCGCAGCGGCAGCGACTGCGTATGCAGCAGTTATGTCTGCGAGAGAAGGGAAGAAGGAAATAGTACAGTAGAAGGGGGCTGCGGTTGTGACCGCAGTTGCGGTCGTGGCTGCGATTGTGGCAGCGGCAGCGGCGGCGACTGTGGCAGCTGCGTTTGGGAAAGAAAAAGAAGGAATGAGAGTAAGAGAGAGCAGGTGACTGTGCCTCGATGTTCGACACGTGATGTAGTTACGAAGAAAGGAAGAAAACGGGAGCACAAAACGAAACAGAGAGAGGACACGGAGGAAAAGTAGAAAGATTGGATTGGCACCTTCCTTGGATATTCAGATCAAAATATTTGAAAGGCAAGTTCCCTGATCGTTTCTCCTATAATTGCTCTGATATGTCTTATTGCAAGTTCCCTGATCGTTTCTCCTATAATTGCTCTGATATGTCTTATTGCAAGTTCCCTAATCGTTTCTCCTATAATTGCTCTGATATGTCTTATTGCAAGTATCCTGATCTTTCCTCACTGTCAATTTTATCTCCACATTTGCTTTGAATATGAGGAACTTTGAATTGTTCTAGCCTTGCATTTGATATATCTCCTGTTTAGACGTAACGATTCGAATCTGTGCAACTTCTGAGATTCTGACCTTTTGATACCGAGCTGCCTATAAGCCTTTGTGGAAACTCTGATTTGTTCAAAACTGATTTCATTGGAACCTAGACTCGTAGACCTTTCCTTGATATATGGATTGAAAGATTTGGAATCTAAACACCTGCCCAGTTATCTGTTGAATCTGACATTATGAATTCTGCCAATAGAGATTTTGTTCTACGACTCTTGCTTACCAAATTATTTGTAACTCTCTCTGTTGGACATTTCAATTCATATGAAGCCTGTCTTATCTGAAAGTATTATCCAATGATTATTTCTGAGTAAATTGGAGCACGATTGATAGTTTGAATCATTTGTTCAATGTGCCTTCTGTATTCTGCCAGAAATCGAGCTTTGGTCGATTTCTCATATTCTGGTTTCATTCCTTTGGAAATTGATATCCTTTAGCTTTCTTATTCAATTGAGCTTTATATTACTTCTTTGAATTCTTGTATGCTCTTGTCCTAAAAATTATTTGCATTCTTGAAAACTGTTGTGTAACGTTTATGCTATATCATATTGACTCATATAGGCACATGTATATCCTATTATTCCGCATTTGCTTTCGATATGTGCCTATTCCAGTTTCATTCCTTTGGACATTGAATTCATCAAATCTTCTTATTGAATTGAGTTATATGTGATTGCTTGGATTCCATATGTGCCATTGCTTTCAATTCCTTTCAAATCTGTATATACTTGTGAAAGATTATTGCTTACTTCGGATTGACTCGTAAAGGCACATGTACGTTTTGTTGTTCCGCGTGTGCTTCCAATATATGCTACTTATTGTTGAAACTGCCCTTTTGTACTCTGGTGTGTGGGATTGTCTGGACCTTTGCCAGAAATGGTAAAGGGTATGCGCTGATTTGCCCGCTTTGTGGGGTCCCGCTTTGTGGGATATTCTGGTATGCGCTTATTTGCCCGCTTTGTGGGGTCCCGCTTTGTGGGATATTGCTTAGAGCCTGCGATGCTCTGTCGGCCCCCTTTGACTTCACCTAGACATGGGTGGATGGAGCTCCCAGACGTGGGAGACTTTTGTCAGGTGGTCATTCAGAAATGGATGAATCACATTCTGACTGAGATCCCACTACACCTTCTGTATGTTTGATATGATATCCAGAGCTTTGGTTATGTGTTTCTGTACATGCTTTGGATAAGATTGATATGTTTGCAACGTCAAAGACGACGTTTGAGCTTCTGTACGGTATTTGTTATTGATATGCTCTGAAATGTTTCCTCCACTGTTGATATGTTTCGAAATGTTCCATATGTCGTTGATATGCTCCGGAACATTTCATACGCCATTGATATGCTCCAATTACTCTGTGCTCCATTTGCTATGAACTGATATGTTCTGAAATGTCCTATCTGCCATTGATATGCTCCAATTACTCTGTGCTCCATTTGCTATGAACTGATATGTTCTGAAATGTCCTATCTGCCATTGATATGCTCCAATTACTCTGTGCCCCATTTGTTATGAATCAAATATGTTTTGAATGACATGATACTTATGATTTTGTATCTAATGAGATGGTATCCTTGAGAATTCTTGTATTCTGCCTTACATTATGATACCTTACTCGTTTGAAACCGTTCCTTTTGTTCTGAATATGTTTTGTCACTTGTTGAGCCGTTTTTGGCTCACTCCGTTGTTATATAAATCTTTCAGGTCAGCTTGTCACTCTTCGAGATGTTTGATTTGGGCTGAGGCAGTGGATAGCTATTCAGAATTATGGGCAAGTCTTGTCGGTTGTTATGCTATTGTTGTATAAGCATATTTTGTATGTAATGAATTGTTCTGATGATCGAAATGGATATACTGTGTAAAAGTGTTAGAAGATCTCTGTTATTTGGAATTTCGGAATGTTAAGTCTAATTTATGACGATATGAACTTGTGATGAATAGTTGGAGTTCTGATTGTATAATTTATTTAGCTTGTGGATTTATAAATGTTGTTCATGTTTGTCAAGTTGGCTTGGGTTGCCATAAATGTGAAATATCGAGTGATGTGATATATGATTTTAAAATGCACAGGTTTTATGGATGTGAATTTGATTGAATGTTTTTCAGTGTCCTCAAACGTTAGTTTGGATCCTGGATTGGTTTGTGACGAAAAGTTTAAAAATCATGGATATATTTTGAGGGGACGTGACATCCCCTACGGCCAGGAATCCTAGGCCACTAGGCTGCCTTGTGTAGCTAGGAAACCCTAGCCACTAAGGAGTCCTTTGTAGCCAGGAAACCCTGGCTGCAAGGCAGCCTTGGGCAGCTTGGAAACATAGCCGCCTGCTTGCCCAATGTGGCCAGGAATCCAGGCCGCTAGGGTCTCCTTGGCGGCTAGGAAACCCTAGCCGCTAGAGGTGCCCCTTGCAGTCAGGAAACCATTTCTGCAAGGGCTGCCAACACCCAGGCCATGAGCAACACTACTGCTCTTGACCTTGCTGCCTTTGGCTAGGCTAAGAGAAGCAAGGTTTGCTCTTAAGCAAGGCTGCAAGCAGCCTTCGGCCAAACCGTAGGGCAACAACCATTGCTACACTTTTTCCTCTATTCTACGACAATAATTTTAGTGACAAAACATTGATCTAAAGCACCTTTTTAATAGAGAGAAGATGTGTAGTCCAAATTTGAAAACTATGGCAAAAATCACAACAATCATGCAAAAATAATTTTGCGCGGTTGAACACAACACACGCAATTTATAATTCTACGCGATTGAATATAACACATGCAATTTATAAACCATTCTTTCGCATGAGCAACCTAGCTCTGACATCATTGTTGGGAAATATGTGGTGATATCATATGTACAGTGGAAAAATAGAAACAAAAATCTCAGATTTCTATATAAAAAATAGTATCTTGTCGTCGTGCGAATATTAGTATGAAAAAACCTGCTAAATCGAAAACTGCACATAGAAGAAATATATATTACCTAGGGAGATCGCATATCCCTAAAAACCTATAGATCTATGGGAGAGGATGATGGTGGTCAACTGTCCTCCTCTCTAGTGATGATCCATACGATAGGGTCTACGAAGATGTTCCTCAAATCGCTGCTCATGTTCTTGTTGCATGCACTACACAATCAAGAAGGGGCTAGCCCTTCTTGCTGTCCACATGCCTCAAGCAAGGGCTGCTAGTTGAGAAGGAGAGGGAGAGAGGAAATAGGAGGTGGCAGCCAAAATGGATCTAGCCTATAGCCCTTTGGTTCTCTCCTATTTATAGATATCCTATGTCAATTTTCGGATTTTGAACTTGTAAACAAAATTTTACGCTCTCTTAATAAGAGTTGGGATCCGAAAGTAATAGCAATACAAGAGGCAAAAGATCTTAATAATTTTTCGCTTGAAAAACTAATTGGGTCTTTAATGACTTGCAAAATGACTAATGCGGTACAAAACGAACTTGAGAACAACCTTCCAAAGAACAGGAAGGATTTTGGACTTAGAATAATCGAAGACCACTCGAGTATAAGCTCAAATGATGGTGAACTTAAACTCCTCACTATGAAATTTAAAAAGTTCATGAAACAAAAATTAAAGAACAAAAAGAACACAACTACTTGCTATGAACGCAAGAAGAGGGAAGCACTTTGGGATGAATCAAGCTCTTCCGAAGATAAGGAGAAAATCAACAAAGGCGAGATGGCAAACTATGCCTTAACGGCTTTCGACGATGAGGTAATCAAAATGCCCTTAGTTTATTTCGAAATTACATGATGCTTTTCATGAGTTATTTTAATTTTTTTTTTTAAATTTATATATTTAATAAATAAAAATATAAAAAAATTAGGAATCATGCTTATCTAGTAAGTTTGAAAATAATCATGAAAATTGCATGTGTTATGATAAAGAAACAAAATGTTAGACTTAAATCATGCTAGATGTTTTAATGATAATGTGTATCTTAATGATTTTCGTATTACTTTTGATTGAAAACACTTTATGAAATCATGCTTATGAAATAATGTAATGATGCATAATGATCGTGCTTAATAAATTTATCTTTTGAAATCATGCATGATGATTTGAAGTAATGATGATTTTTGGGTGATTTATGCCTTATTGTTCTTTGTCATAATAAATCTTGTACTTTCGGTTTTAAACATGATACATGTTTTTATTTGGCATAAATGATATAAATCATATGAATTGATACAACTAAAAAGAGGAAAAAAATTTTCTTGAAAATTCTTTTTCTCTATCTTATTGATTTTGATGAATCTATTTGTATCATTTTTACAAATCTCTTGGACTTTGAAAATGATTTTGATGATTTAAATTTGAATAAATTTTTATCCAAATCATGATCTTGATTCCTTGATATTTACAAATTAAGATTTATTATGAATCAAGATTTTTCATTAATCATTCTCCTATGATTCTTCTTGGTATTTTATTTAAAGAAGAGAATTACTATATGAATAATGTATTTTGGTATTTAAGTGGTCTTATCTTTCATGACATGATCTCTTTGTATTTATGGCCTATGTGCCTTGAAATGATTGAAATATTTTACACCATTATGTTCTTCCCTTATTCTTTCTTGTTTACAATGACAAAAGGGGAAAAGAAAATAGCTAACATCTCAAGAGAACCAAGTTTGCTAGTTTGAATGATAAACTTAGACATGTTAGATCTCCCAAATGCATAAATTCTTCTTATACATTTTTTGGATTATGATTTTGATTTCTTAAATTTTAGACTTGATCTTTCATTTTTTATGATTAAAATAATGATTGGAATATTGATGTAATTATGAATGATAATTTGGAATCATGCATGTAATGATGATTTTAAATTTTGAAAATATACATAATGATTTGGTAATATGCATGCAATACTTCAACTTATGATAATGATGCATGCAATGATAAAATATTCATGATAAAAAATTGTTTTGACATTCATGACTTAATTTTACATCTTTGTTATTTATCCAAGTCATGCTTTGAAAATTATTGTAAAGGGAAAAAAGAGATACAAAACTGTATTCATCCCTTCATTTTGACAATGACAAAGGGGGAGAGCTAGCTTGCTAGCTAGCTTGCACAAGTCAAGAAGATGCAAAGACAATGCTAGCTTGCTTATCTTAAAAGAGAAGCAAATATTACTAACTTGCACATTTCAAGAAGCAAAAGTTACTTTCTTGAACATCTCAAATATTACTACCTTATATTTTTTAAAAAAATGATGAAAAAATTTGCTAGCTTGCATGATGTAGAACTTGCTATCTTGAAAATCACCAAGAATTGCTAGCTTGCAATCTCAAGAGAAGCAAAAGTGCTATATTGCCTATCTCAAGAAGCAAAATATGCTAAACATGCACATCTAGCAAAATTTACAAACTTGCAAAACTCAAAATTTTTGCTAGCTTGCATGATGATAAAAATGGAGATTATGTTTATTATGTAATGATTTGAACTTGTATGTCCAAACACTTGAAAGTTACACTTCTCCTTTTTGTTGATGACAAAGGGGGAGAAGTATGATCATGTTATGCATGATGACGAGTTACAAATATTCATGATGAAATTTGTAATGACTTGAATTCAGCTTGAATTCGAGGTTCTATCAATATAACATATTGATAGGGGGAGTTAAGGTTAACTCCGTCATCAATTGGTTGTCATCATCCAAAAGGGAGAGATTGTTGAATTTCATATTTTGATGATGAAACCAATTGATAAGTATTTATGATTTGATCTGCGTTTTGAGTGACGCAGGATGCTTCGATCAGGGAGAGACATTTAAAGCAGAAAAAATCATGTTAGGCCGGAGAAACATGTTAGAAGATTGGACGTCGTACCGAAGGATCGGTTAATGTATCGACAGAAGGCTTCGGGCCACGGTTTCGGGCATCGAGTCAAGAAGAGAGGATATTGTGCCAAGGATATTAGAGTTACGGAGGTCAAATAACCGATTGGGCAACAGGTCGTAAGAAAGGACAATGCACCGAAAAATCGGATGAAGCGTCGATGGACCAATGACATGTCAGATAACATGATTCATGCTTAGTAATAATTGTCTAGATCGAAGTGTGTTTTACCGGAGTCAAGAATGCGATTTCGTTGGGAGTTTGAGAGTTCGTCGGAAGTCCAGATGTTCGTCGGAAGTTCTGCCGGAATTGACCAAGAAGTCTAGGAGCTTGCCAAAGAAGTTCGTCGGAACTCGCCAAAAAGATTGTCGTGAAGTCCAAGAGCTTGCCGGGAGTCCATTAGAACATTACCAAGAGATCATCAGAAGTTCGTCGAAAGAATCGCCAGAAGCTTGCCGGAGGACACTAGACTCATAGACTTGTTTTGTTTAGTAAATGTCTTAGAATTTGTAGTTAGCACATAATTGGGATTGAAATTGAGCCAACCCAATTAGGGGCCAGTTGGGCCCATGTATGAACTGTGTTGGGCCTAATGAAAAGGCCCAAACAATGACCCAAGAGGTGACACCGTCGTGGCACAGTCTCTGAGACTATGTCAAGCTGTGGTACCATTGGTCTAGGCAGTGGTACCGCCCAGACATAGTCTCCGAGAGGCTACAAGCGGTGGTACCGCTCATACTGGGTGGTGGTACTACCTAGTGGCTGGGTGTTGTTAGAACCCTTACAGATTCTAAACTTGGGGTTGATCTCTTTAGGGGATCGGCCTCCTTGGAACTCTATAGGGGTTCCTCCCTCCAAGTTGCTACTCAAAGGCTGCATAAAAGTTTCATCTATTGGTTATCAAAAGCGGAGGAATACATAGCTATTTATAGGGCTTCTAAACCCTAACTCCTAATAAAACTCCTACTTCTAACCAACTCCTAATAGAACTCCTACTCAAGACACCTATTCCTTTATAACTCCTAATTCTTCACTAAGAAACAACCTCCTAACCCTAGCCGACCTCTTCACCTCTTAATAGGGGTCGACTTAGGTAGGTTTTACATGAATGTTCCTCTCAATTAGGACTCTCCTAGCTAGAGTCCTAACAGACCCACCCTCTTCAAATCAGCCTTGTCCTCGAGGCTAACGATTCATGAATTCTGGGAATTTGATCTTCAAGTCGTCATAGTTCTCCAAAGTGGCATCTTTAGTTGGTAGGTTCGCCTACTATATTAGCACTTCAGTAGTGGGTCGTCGTCGTCAAGTCACGATCTGTCGATCAATAATGGCACTTGGCTGGGTCTGGAGTTCTCCTTGGGTAGTCATATTTGGTGGGTGGCTTTGGGCTATCTCCAAGCACCAATTTGCAACTTCCGTTTGGCCATCGGTTTATGGGTGATATGCCATACTCCTTTTCAATTTAGTACCCTGTATATGATAAACTTTGTCCAAAATCTGCTCGTGAAGATGCAAGTAGAATTTATCACAAGCACAATGCGCCCCTTATAGTGTAATTCTTTTGAGTCCCAATTGTAATGAGCCACGGAGATTAGTGCTTCCTCCAATTTTTTTATGATCTTACTGGTCTCCAGATCTTCCTGCCATTCCCTCTTAATATCCTTAAGGAAGTCATTAGTCGAAATTGAAATGACCAAAAATTCAGCTTGCTTAGATAGCCATGAAAGCGCATCTGCAACAACATTCTCTTTCCTCTTTTTGTAAGTTATTTCATAATCATATCCAAGAAGCTTTGTTATCCATTTTTGCTACTCGGGGGAAGATATCTTCTATTCCAAGAAATATTTTAGGCTTTTATGGTCAATCTTGATTTGAAAGCATCGCCCGATCAAGTACGATCTTCACCTCGTTGCTGCATGCACAATGACAAGCATCTCCTTATCATATGTTGACATGTTTTGATGGGAGGGAGATAATGCCTTGCTAGTGTATGTGAGTGGTCGACCATCTTGCATGAGAACATATCTAATTCTGACTCCAGATACATCGGCCTCAATGATGAAGGGTTGGCTGAAATCTGATAGTGCTAGCACCGGCATCGTCATCATGGCTGCCTTAAGTTTGTCGAAGGCAACAAAGGCTTTGTCCAACCATTGAAAGGAATCATTTTTCAGTAGAGAAGTGAGTAGTGCACTAATCTTTCTATAGTTTTTCATGAACTTACGATTGTAGCCTGTTAAACCGAGAAAGCCACGTAGCAATTTTATGTTCCTCGGGGTTGGCCAGTTCTACATTGCTTCTATTTTGGAGGGGTCCACCATCACACCTTCCTCTGATATGATATGCCCAAGATATTCTACCTTTTGTTGAAAAAAGTAAAAATTCATAGTGGTCGTTGTGTGTTTGAAAGACGGTTTTCGGTATGTCTTCTTTGTGCACTCGTATTTGATGATACTCGGATCGAAGGTCCAGTTTTATGAAGATTTATGCTCCCTTTCATCTAGCAATTCATCTACTACTGGAATAGGGTATTTATCCTTGATGGTTATGCCATTAAGAGCTTGGTAATCAATGCATATTCGCCATGTTCCGTCCTTCTTGTGTACAAGTAGCATCGGTGAAGAGTAGAGGCTGCAACTTGGCCGAATAACTCCTGTTTCGAGTATCTCTTTTACAATCTTTTGTATTTCATCCTTTTGGAGATGTAGATACTGATATGGCCGAGTGTTTGTTGGAGGTTTTCCTGGAAGAATCATTATATAATGATCATGCCGATGGGTAAGAGGTAGGTTGTGCGATTCATCAAATATATCTGAAAATTCAGCAAGCAAAGGAAGTAGGTTTGGATCTTCAAATTCTATTGGCTCTCCCTTAGTTTGCTGCTCAAGTTGTACCAAAAAGCCGCTACATGCTTTATGCAAAACCTTCTCTATTTGTTGTGTGCAAATCGTCATTATGTCGCCCCCATGTTTCCCGTGCAGTATCACCTGTCTCTCCTTACTGTAAAATTTCATAATTAGTTTCATAAAATTCAAAGAAATATCACCTAATGTCGTCAACCATTTAATTTTGAGCATGGCTTCATGATCATCAAGAGAGAGGAGGAAGAAATATATAATTATCTCGTGGTCCTGTAGCAATAGTTTCACCCGCGGGCGCCTACAACCATACTTCAAAATCCGTAAGTCGGTGATCTTAACGTCAAGCCTGCTGTAATTCTCAATAGGTAAGGCCATCCGGATAGCAATCTTATTATTTAGGAAGTTATTAGTGCTGCCCATGTCAATGAGAACAGTGATCGGTTGTTGTTTGAGAATGCCTCCAACTTTCATCGTTTGTGGGTTTGAGTAGCCGGCTAGTGCGTGTACTATAACGTCGGTCGGTTGTGGCTCTTCTTTTGGATCTTCTTCTTCATGTTCAAGGCTCTCTTTTGGATGTTCAATGACCTTTTCTTCTACTGGTTTAATCATAAGAAGTCACCCTTTACAACAACAATGCTCACGGCTCCATGGCTCGTCGTAGTGCCAACATAACCCCTTCGCATATTGCTCCCAAAGCTTTTCTCTTGTCAACCTCTTTGGTGTAGGGACTTGATCGATAGTAGGGGGGGCTGAGGGCTTCGGTATTGTTGGTTGGGGAGCAACTCTAGTCCTTCAGGCTTCATGGAAGGGGTGGCTCTATGACCGACCCCAACTATCCACGCATGAGGGTGGACTTCCCTAGATGGGAAGAAGGAGACTCGATTGGTTGGATCTCGTGTACGGAGCGATATTTTCAGTACCACAAAACCGCGGACGCATCTATGGTGAAAATTATAGCTATACATCTTGAAGAGGATGCCATACAGTGGTTTAACTGATCTGAACACACTCATGGAGTCCTCTCATGGCGATAATTCAAAGAAGGACTACTGATCCGCTTCAAACCAACTGATTATAAGAACATTAATGGACAACTAGCAAAGATCCGACAAACCTCCACCATTCAAGAGTACCAAACCAAGTTTGAAAGGTTAACTAATCAAACTTATGATTGGTCTCAAAAATAGTTATTGGAGACCTTCATTGAGGGCTTTAAACCGGAGATCCGGGGAGAAGTTCAATCGCTCCTCTTGAAATCGTGTGAAAGAGATGGCTGCTATAAGCGTGTATGGTTGTCGCGCTTTAACTTCTCCCCGGATCTCCGGTTTCAAGCCCTCAATGAAAGTCCTCAATAGCTGTTTTTGAGACCAATCATGAGTTTGATTAGATAACCTTTCAAACCTAGTTTGGTACTCTTGAATGGTGGAGGTTTGTCGGATCTTTGCTAGTTGTCCATTAATATTCTCGTAATCGGTTGATCTGAAGCGAATCAGTAGACCTTCTTTGAATTGTCACCATGAGAGGACTCCATGAGTGTATTCAAACCAGTCAAACCATTGTATAGCATCCCCTTCAAGATGTATAGCTGTAATTTTTACCATAGATGTATTCGCGAATTTGTGGTACTGAAAATATCGCTCCGCACGTGAGATCCAACCAATCGGGTCTCCTTCTTCCCATCTAGGGAAGTCCACCCTCATGCATGGATAGTTGGGGTCAGTCATAGAGCCTCCCCTTCCTTGGAAGTCATCTCTTCGGGCTTGGTGCGATTGGTTAGAGCTCTCTCCTTGATGTGATTTCTTCGGGCTTAGTGGTCAGCCCAAACTGAGTTCGGTTAAGAGAGTTCGAATCTTATCCTCCATTTGCACCTCCAAGGCTTCGAATTTAGCATTGATTGCCTCCTTAGATGCCATAGTATATGTCTCCAAATCTGTGATGTTAAGATCCCTCTTTTGTTGTTGGGTTAAAGGCATGTATAGGTTGAGAGAAGTGATGGTCGAAAGGGTTGGTGGATTGGTGGATGTAGGTTGCTGTTTAGGGTTGTTTTGTTGCTGTTTTGGGTACAGTTTGAGAGTGTGGTTTAGTAGAGTTTTAGGGCTATGGATGAAAGTTTTAGATCTATGGTAGATGGCAGCAAAGGTTTAATAGAAATCAGTAGAAGTTTGGTGCAGAATTGTATTATCTTTTAGATCTATGGTAGATGGCAGCAAAGGTTTAATAGAAATCAGTAGAAGTTTGTTGCAGAATTGTATTATCTTGTAAGAGCAGAATTGTCGTCAAAGAAATAGTGGTTTATCGACGAAATTTCCACCAAAAATTTGAGAGATTTGAGGAGAGAATTGATAGTAATATCTCAGTTTATATGACAGCAAGGGTGTTCAATTTAATCAAGAAAATTTTGGCAGTAACAATAAGAAAATTGGTGCAAGTTGTGACAGCAGAATTCTCGTCGAAAAATTTCAACAGCTTACGACAAAAATTTGTAGCAACACAAAATTAATTTTAGAGATAAAATCCTCAAAAGATCAACCTTAGATGAAAGCCAAGATAATCTATGAAGTGTATAAGAAATTTCATTCAAAAGAGATTGCAATAGATGGGTTAAGGCAACAATATGTGGCTGTAATTTTCTGCAGCACAGATTTTCAAGTGTAGCAGAATGGACATAAAAGATTAGTAGTTTATATTGAGAATTTTTCGATGAAACCAAAGAGAAATCTACTATTAGGAAGTGTTAAAGCTATCATAAAAAATTCATAGAGATTTGGATAGAAAAAATATTGTATCAAGATCAAACAAACAGTGCTATGCGGTTGAAATTTTATAGTGCAGATTTTCAAGTATAGCAGATTAGATGTAAAAGATCAATGGTTTATATTGAGAATTTTTTGACAAAACTAAAGGAAAATCTACTATTAGGAAGTGTCAAAGATGTTTTAAAAATTTTATAGAAATTTGGATAGAAAAAACATAGTAGCAAGATCAAACAGATGGTGCAATGTGGCTGGAATTCTATAATGTATCTTTCATCATAGAGATGAAAACTTTGTGACGAAAAGTTTATGCAGCAATATAGGAACTATTTTTTTTTTGGATTTTAGAATAAGGATAACTAAATTGCAGTAGTAGTAAGGTAGGAAACCAGAACCTGTTGCAATTCACGGGAAGATCAAAGAATGATCCGCGGTGGTGGAGATGACACCGGAATTTGGCGACGATCTTTTAAGCAATTGTGGGAATTGCTTTAAGCGGCTGTGGAGGGCTAATGAATGGATGTGGAAGGGCAGCAAGACACCAAGAATGCTGCTCTAATACTAGGTGTTAGAACCCTTGTAGATTATAAACTTGGGGTTGATCTCTTTAGGGGATCGGCCTCCTTAGAACTCTATAGGGGTTCCTCCCTCCAAGTTGCTGCTCAAAGGCTATAGAAAAGATTTATCTATTGGTTATCAAAAGAGGAGGAATATATGGTTATATATAGGGCTTCTAAACCCTAACTCCTAATAGGACTCCTACTTCTAACCAACTCCTAATAGGACTCCTACTCAAGACTCTTATTCCTTAACAACTCCTAATTCTTCTCTAAGAAACAACCTCCTAACCCTAGCCAGCCTCTTCATCTCTTAATAGGGGTTGGCTTAGGTAGGTTTTATATGAATGTCCCTCTCAATTAGGACTCTCTTAGCTAGAGTCCTAACAGGTGCCAAGCGGTGGTACCGTCCCTGTTTGGTGGTGGTACCACCTAGTGTCAGACTGACACTGGCGATGGTACCACCCAACATAGGCGATGGTACTGCCCGTACCTAAGAAACCCAGGATGAGATATTTTTAGGCTCCAAGTTTGAATCAACTTGAGACTTATAGATACCCTTCTCATCCCTGGTTAAGATACACAAGTATTGAGAATAAAAAAAGAAAGAAACGCTACTGCAATCTTGTGTGAACTCCTCTCCTTCTTCTAAGTGTTAGAATAGTTTGAGAGAGGAGTAAGTGGGGGTGTATGTTAGGATCGGAGCGGCACTAAGAGGGGGGGGGGGGGGTGAATTAGTGCAGTAGATTAAAACTCGTAAGTTTGAAATCGATTTCGTAAATGTGTAAAGATTTCGATTCGACGAAGGATGACTTAGCTAAAATAGCTTGAGTAAAGGTAGTCAAGAGTAGGAAGATGAAAACCGAATGATTTGCAGCTAAGTAAAGATATGGTTCAGAAAATTAAACACTCACACATTCAAGGAACACTATAATGTAAAGTGGTTCGGTCAAATGACCTACATCCACTTGCGAAGCCTTCTTCGATGAGGCTCCCAACTTCTACTAGCAAATCACTTTGAAGGGGAAGGACCAAATACCCCTCTTACAACCTTTTTACAAGTGGTTCATACTCTTATAGATTTTTCAAAAAGAGAGAGGGAGGTGAACACTTAAGCTATTGAAAATAAGACTTTGCTAAAGCTTTTTCTCAATTTCTAACTTCTCAAAAACGTCTTTTCTCTACTGAGAATTGACGGGTATTTATATGCCCCAAGAGGATTCAAATTTGGGCTACAAATTTGAATTACTTTTGGGTTTTCTAGTGCTAGCGGTGCCACTGCTTGTTAGTGTCTGACATTGACAATGTACTGGTGGTGCCACCGCTAGACCTCTCGGGTTTTGGGCGGTGCCACCGCCCAGTCCGGCAGTATACTAGCGGTGCCACCGTCGGACCTCTCAAGTTCTGGGTGGTGCCACCTCCCAGTCCGGTAGTGTACTAGTGGTGCCACCGCCGGACCTCTCAGGTTTTGGGCGGTGCCACCGCCCAGTCCGGTGGTGCCACTGCCTGGACTAATCCAGCTCATTGGTTAGGCTCCAAACTTGGCTGAAACCAGTCTAAACTCAGGCCCAATTGGCCCGTAACCGGGTCATAGGATTAACCCTTAATCCTAACCCAAATTACATACACACTACAAAATTAAGACATAGTCCTAAGCAAATTTTTAAGTGGCAACGTCGAGTTTCCTTCCGGTGAGCTTTCCAGTGAACTTCCGGCGGACTTCCGATACACCCTCGGATTTCTTTCGACGAACTCCCAGCAGGCTCCCGGTCTTGTGGCGAGTTCAACGAGTCTTTGGCAAGTATCCGAACCTTCTCGGTGATCTCCGTGAACCTCCGACGATCTTTCCGATGGACTTTCGAAAACTTCGGCAAGTCCCCGATTCTTTCTCGGTTGGTTCCGACAGCACTTACGATGATTCTTCGGACTTTCGGCGGACTCTCGAACACTTATCGAACTTAACTCTGGTAAACTTGCTTTATGTCTTCATGCTATTGTAGTTAATCTTGCATATATAAAACACACTTCGATCTAGACAATTAATCCTAAGCATCTAATCAAGTTGTCCGGCATGTCATTGGTCCCTTGACACTTTGTCCGATTCTTTGGCGCATCGTCCTCTCCTGCGGCCTATTGCCCAATCGGCCAGTTGACTCCGCAACTCCGATATCCTTGG
This sequence comes from Musa acuminata AAA Group, assembly GCF_036884655.1. Taxonomy (NCBI): domain Eukaryota; kingdom Viridiplantae; phylum Streptophyta; class Magnoliopsida; order Zingiberales; family Musaceae; genus Musa; species Musa acuminata. The sequence goes on from NC_088340.1 coordinate 28,707,701, forward strand.
CGCAATGTCCGCTCTTCTTTGCTCGATGCTTTAATCCACGGCTCAAAGCCTTCTATCGATACGTCGACCGATCCACCAACCCGACGTCCAATCTTTTGACATGTTCCTCCGGCCCAACATGATTTTCCTGCTTTAATTGTCTCATCCTGATCAAAGCATCATGCTGTTAGGATCGGAGCGGCACTAAGAGGGGGGGGGTGAATTAATGCAGCGGATTAAAACTTGTAAGTTCGAAAATGATTCCGTAAAATGCAAGGAGATTTTGCTTTGATTGTAACTTGAGTAAAGTAAAAAAACCGGAAATGATTGCAGAAAGGTAAGAACTCACAAATTCAATGAACACGCCAATTTAAAGTGGTTCGGTCAAATGAACTACATCCACTTACAAAACCTTCTTCAATGAGGCTCCCAACTTCCACTAGCGAATCACTTTGAAGGGGAAGGACTAATACCCCTCTTGAAACCTTTACAAGTGGTTCACACTCTTACAATTTTTTCAACAAGAAGGAAGGAGGTGAACACTCAAGCAATTTGAAAACAAGACTTGCTAAGACTTTGCTAAGGCTCTTATCTCAAACTATTGCTTTGCAAAAGTTGTCTTCTCTACTGAGAATTGAGGGGTATTTATAGGCCCCAAGAGGATTCAAATTTGGGCTCCAAATTTTGAATTCTCTTGGGTTTCCGAGACTAGCGGTGCCACCGCTTGTCGGTGGCGGTTCCACCGCCTATCAATGTCTGCCAGACAGTGTACTAGCGGGGCCACCGCCTGATCTCGGATGCTGGGCGGTGCCACCACCTAGTCTGGCGGTGCCATCGCTTGACACTTCGGGCTCTGGGCGGTGCCACCGCCCAATCCGGCGGTTCCACCGCCCATCCTTACTGATCTTTGGTTGGGCTTCAAGTCCGTCCCGAACTAGGTCACTTTTGGGCCCAATTGGCCCCTAACTAGGATATAGGATTATCCTTTAATCCTAACCCTAATTACATGTGAACTGCGTACCTAAAAACATAATCCTAAGCAAGTTTTTAACTGGCAAACGTCAAGTCTTGTTCCGGTGAGCTTTCCGGCGATCTTTCGACGGACTTCCGATACGCCCTCGGGTTTCTTCCGGCGGACTCCCAGCAGGCTCCCGATCTTGTGACGAATTCAACGAGTAGCCGAGCCTTCTCGGTGATCTCTACGAACCTCTGACGATCTCTTCGGCAGACTTCCGAAAGTTCCGACAAGTCTCTGATCTTTCTTGGTTGGTTCCGACATCTCCGACGAATCTTCGGACTCTCAAATGTCCATCGAACTTGACTCTGGTATCCTTGCTTTATGTATTTAGGCTATCGTAGTTAATTCTGCACACTTAACTTCAATAATATGGATTAGATCAATTAACCCATCAATTGATTTCATCATCAAAATTCGAGATTCAACAATCTCCCCCTTTTTGATGATGATAATCAATTGATGACGGAGTTAAACATAACTCCCCCTATCTATATGCCATATTATGAGAAGATAAAAACACTTGAATTCCATCCCTTTGAATTCAAGCATAAATCGATAAGTTCTAACCGTTGAATTTATCGTTATCTTATTAAGTATGAGCAAATATGAAACTTCATATTTCTCATAATTTCCAGCTATTGAAAATCATTTTCAAGTCAAATGATAAGAGACAAATTTCACTCTGATGAGAGATAAAAAATTTTCAACATGAATTTCATGATATAAATATGAGGCATGATTTCATATGATCAATCAATCTGAGAACTTGCGATATACTCAAAGATTTTATGAGGCATATAAGACAAGCTTTTGCAATTCATATAAGTCATGCTATCGATGTGCGTAAGTCATTTTTATTAAGTCATGATACGTACAAGTCATCACTTCTCCCCCTTTGTCATCAACAAAAAAGGAGATGAGACTTGAAGCACACAGTTTGTGATCGTAAAATAATTAGAAAAAGAATTCAACATTAAGATTAATCATACAAAATTCGATGTTCTTTCGGTTGTTCTTTCGGTGATCTTTCGGCGAACTTCCAGCAAACTCCGACGAACTCTCAATGAACTCCCGACGAACTCTCAGCGAGCTTCCGGCAAACTTCCGGCACATTATCCGAATCTTCGATGTATCATCCGATTTTTGACTCTAACTCAACATCTACTTTATGTCTTACTGCTATCATAGTTAATCCTACATACTTATCTCAACATATAAGTTAGATCAAACACTTTACTAATTGATTTCATCATCAAAATTCGAGATTCAACAATCTCCCTCTTTTTGATGATGATAATCAATTGATGACAGAGTTAATCTTAACTCTCTCTATCTATATGCCATGCTTGAGAAAAGATACTCTTGAATTCAAGTCCTTTAAATTCAAGCATCAAACTGACAAGTTATATTCATTTAAACTTATCAACATGCACATCATGATACTTATCATGATTTACCAATTCAAAATATGATACAACGTATTTATCAATAAAAAATGATGTCAAGGCTTGACATCCATTTTCAAGTCCAATGATTATAGACAATCATCATTTTTAAATATGATACGAATTTCAAATATGAAATTTAGCAAGATGATAATTCTTGATAAAGATAACAATTCATTATTTCGATGCATGATATCGATTGTAAATAGCAAGTTAAGCTCATGATATATTATCATAATAATAGACAATTATCATTCATGAAACATTTCAAGTATCTATAATGCATATAAAATATATTTTAATATGTTTCAAGTATTTGCGATGTGTTACGACGTATTTGACGATTCCTATTATCTTTCAAGCATTCGCAAAACATTCAAGCATTTATGACAAGATACATTTTGTACATTTATCTCAAACATTCGTAATACGAATTTATCATCAATTTGCCACATTTCTCCCCTTTTGTCATCAACAAAAGGGAGAACCATTCAAAAATGCATGTGTGGTAAACAAAATTAAGTAAGTTTCACACCAATTTATTAAAGAAGGTAATAAAAAACTTTTCATGATAACCTTTTTGGATAAGCTAATATTTTTACCCAAGGGCCTTTTGGTTTTTATTTAGATGTGCAAGTTTCTTTCTTCCTTTGTCATAAAAATAAGAAGAAGAGGAAGAAAGGTAAGGAAAGAATCCATTAAGAACCAAATTTATGAAATGATTTGAACCAAGTCAAATTCAAAACAATAAATGAGTTTCATTAAATCATGTTTCAATTTTAATAAAGAGAAGGGATTCATGAAAAGGATCAAGATATCCATGTGAAATTAAATCGTCATTCTTGCAAGTAATCATCACACACTAAAATTCATCTTTCAAGGATCAAGATATCCATTAGAATTCATAAAAATCATCTTTCATGAGAAGAGTAGGGAAGAATTCATAAGAGAGGAGTATCACGAATAAAACTTCATAAGTCAAATCCGTTTTTCATTAAAAATTCACAAAAGTGAAATCCGTGAGAGATGCATTTGTCAATGAATTCCATGAGTGAAGGGACTAAGTATATAAAAAATCATTAAGTTTAAATGAAATAAATTTTGATACCTAGTAGATCGATATGCCAAATTTCATGAAAGCCTTATATACGGAATGAAATAATTTCATGAAAGCCTTTAAAAAAAATCGAGAAAGTCCAAAAAAGATATACATCAAATTCATGCATTTGGACAATTTAACATCCTAACTCTCTTATAATAAAATCAAATTATTCTTCATTTAAAGATTTTGTAAAGATATCGGCTAATTGATGTTTCATATCAATAAACTATAAAGATGTCAGGGTTATTAAGATGATCTCTTATGAAATGATGCCTAATGTCAATATGTCTAGTTCTAGAGTGTTGATAAGGATTTTTTATTAAACATATTGCACTCCTGTTATCACATTTTATGGGAATGTTTTTAAGGTGAATCTTATAATCTTCTAATGTATTTTTCATCCATACAACTTGTACACAACATGCACTAGCCGCTATGTATTCAACTTTAGTTGTGGATAGTGCAATCGAGTTTTGTTTCTTGGAAGACTAAGAGATAAGTGCATGACCTAAGAATTGACATGCTCCAGATATTCTTTTTCTATCTATTCTACATTCAGAAAATTCCGAATCAACATAAGCAATTAGTTCAAAGTTTTCAGATTTTGGATACCATAATCCTAGATTAGTAGTTTCTTTAAGATATCTAAGAATTCTTTTAACTACTTTAAGATGAGATAGTTTAGGATTAGATTGAAACCTAGAACAAAGTCCTATGCTAAATATAATGTTCGGTCTAGTTGCGATGAGGTATAGTAACCTACGTATCATACCCCTATAAGCTTTTTGATCAAAGCTTTCTCCACTTTCATCAATGTCTAACTTGGTGGATGTATTAATAGGAGTATTGATAGCCTTTGAACTATCCATATTAAACCAATTTAGCAATTCTAGTGCATATTTTATTTGACTAAGAAAAATATCATCACTAAGTTGTTTGATTTGTAAGCCTAAAGAGAAAGTTAGTTTACCCATTAAACTCATTTCAAATTCTTGACTCATACTCTTGGCAAACGATTTGCATAAGGATTCATTTGTAGAACCTAAAATAATATCATCAACATAAATTTGAACAACAAGAAATTTATTTTTAATTTTTTTAATAAATAATGTAGTATCGACCTTACCTTTAAAGAAATTATTTTGGATAAGAAATGAGCTAAGTCTCTCATACCAAGCCATTGGGGCTTGTTTTAATCCATAGAGAGCTTTAGTCAATTTAAACACATGGTTCAGAAAATTATCATTCTCAAATCCAAGAGGTTGTTCAACATAAACTTCTTTGGAAATAAAGCTATTAAGAAAAGCACTTTTGACATCCATTTGAAATAACTTAAAATTATTACTATTAGCATAGGTAAGGAGCATCCTTATGGCTTCTAATCGTGCCATAGGAGCGATAGTTTCATCATAATCGATACATTCTTCTTAGTTGAAACCCTTGGCCACTAGTCTAGCTTTGTTTTTAACCATGATACCAAATTCATCTTACTTGTTTCTAAAAACATATTTAGTACCAATAACTAAATGGTAATTTGGCCTCGAAACAGGATTCCACACCTCGTTTCTTTCAAATTGATTCAACTCTTCTTATATTACGATATCCCATGAATCATCTTTCAAGGCCTCATTAATGCATTTAGGTTCAATTTGAGAAAGAAAAGCGACGTTGGCATAAAAATTTTTAAGAGAAGAACAAGTTTGAATCCCTTTTGATGTGTCTCCTATGATTAGCTCCTTAGGATGAGCATTTACATACTTCTATTCCTTGGGTAAGGATGTTTCGGAAGAAGATGTATTCAAGTTGCTAGTTAGAGGAGAGGGTTCATTTAAATTCAAAGCATCAAAATTAAGATCATCATCAAACTCATTTTTCTTAAATTCAAAAACTTCATTAAAGACAACATGAATAGACTCTTCTATAACCAAAGTTCTTTTGTTAAAGATACGAAAGGTTTTAGAAATAGAAGAGTAGCCAAGAAAAATTCCTTCATCAGATTTTGCATCAAACTTTCCTAAGGCATCTTTTTCATTCAAGATAAAACATTTATAATCGAAAACTTTAAAATATGAAACATTAGATTTTTTGTTATGAAAAATAATGGTCTTACTAGAACCCTATTCATGACATAGTATGCCGTATTAACGGCTTCGACCTAAAAATATTTGGGTAGGCTATGTTCGTTCAATATAGTTCTTGCCATTTCTTATAAATTTCTATTTTTTTCTTTCTACTACTCCATTTTGTTAAGGATTTCTCAGAGGAGAGAAATTATGGTTGTATCCATTAGATTTAGAAAAATTTTAGAAATCATGGTTTTGAAATTCTCCACTGTGATCACTCTGAATTGATAAAATCATAGAGATTTTTCATTTTGAATAAGTTTACAAAACTTAAAAAAATACCTAAAGCAATCACTTTTGTGTGCTAAGAAGTATGTCCAAGTATATCTACTATAATCATCCACAATTTAAAGGCGTATTTGCTACCTCCTAGGCTTGATGTATCAATTAGTTCAAAAAAACACATATGGATCAATTTCAATGGTCTAGAGGTACTTATTTGATTCTTTGGTTTGAAATTATATTTTATTTATTTTCCTAATTAACATGCATCACAGACATTATCTTTAACAAACTTAATATTAGGAATACCTCTTACAAGTACTTTGAATGAGATTTGAGAGATTAGTTTCATGCTAGTATGACCTAATCTCCTATGCTAAAACCAAGCATCATTATTCAACAATGAAAAACATATTTCATTACAAAGATCATAAATGTCAATAGTGAATACATTATTTTATTTTAGGGTAATCATATATGTGTTTTTGTATGGTTTTTCAATAATGCAAACATTGGCTTCAAATCTAATAATGTATCATTTATCACACAATTAACTAATGCTCAAAAGATTATGCTTTAAGCCATCAACCAACAATGCATCTTCAATCAAAAAGTTGGATTTGTTATCTATGGTTCCTTTGCTTGTGATTTTACCCTTGCTAGTGATTGACATACTCTTCGTCTAGGCTAGTGAGCTTAGAGAATTGAGATGGATCTCCGGTCATGTGCCTTGAGCATTCACTATCAATGTACCATCTCTTGCTCCTAGCTTGTGATAGTAAATATTTCTATAAAAAAAGATGATTTTTAGGTACCCATTTGACATTGGGTGCCTTAAAAATCGATCTACTTAACTTATCATTTTGTATAGAGCTTTTTACGTTCCTTTAGGAACCTAAATCAATTTATGTGGACTACATCTCTTAAATAGATATTTATAAGCAACATGTCCAAGTTTGCAACAAAAGTTGCATTTAGTGAAGGGTGATACATGCAAGGTAGGGCCTTTAACAAAGGTGGTTGGATTTTGGTGAGAGCTACTCATAAATCTGATTCCGCCTATTTTATAAACGTGACCCTTATTGGCAAGGATCATATTTAAGGACTTGCTACAAACTTCTAGTTTTTCTAAGGTTTCATGTAGTTACAAATTTTTCTTTTTAAGCCTTTCTATTTCATCACATTTTGTACAAGGAGCTAAACTATCATCATTTTCTTCTTCTTTGGTTGCTTCTTCATCAAAAGTTTTGTCGAAATTGACTGTCATTGCCCACTTCTGAGAGTTTGATGAGCTAATTGGCCAAAAACTCCGTTTGTCTAGACCACAGACCAAAATGCTTAAATTGGAGTTATCGTAGTACCCTCATCAGGCATATATAAGCCAATCATAGTTATTGCCCACTTCCGATGT